>NC_134402.1:383117399-383417399 GCF_038048845.1 Mixophyes fleayi | reverse complement strand
TTGGAAAACAAAAAGAAAAAATGTAGAAATTAGTTAGTGTTGCTTCTTAAAAAAAAAACATTGATTTCTAATGTCAAATATACAATTTGACACATATATAGCCCTGAAAATGGCAGATTTTAAAACTCCACATAGCAGGCATCTGGGAAATATGAGGATTTGGATATATTTTACTGACTTACAAAAATTCTGCGTTTTACTGGAGAAGTGACCATGATCAGATCCTCCCAGAGCGGGCAATACAGTAATGAATAAATTGAGAGAAAATAAAATTGTATGATGGTAATGTCTTGAGCTCATTATCATCTTAGGTTACAGTCAGCAATACTCTGCATTGCAGCCAAGAGGGAAGATTATTGGTGCTAATTTGGATGTGGGACAAACCTTTTTAGGAATGTAGCAGAATGCTGTAACCATTGCCCTTTCCAAGAATTTTTTTAAAAATAAGCAGTTTAATTTTGGAAGTTAATATAATTAAAATGTAAATGTTACTAATCTGTACTAATCCTTCTATCTGTCTTTCAGATTGTAAATTCCATGCACTGTAGGAATTCCAAGAAGCAGATTCCTTTTGATGGAACAAGTACAGGAGGAGGTAAAATGTCACTGTCCTTTATAGCCGATCTCACATGGTCGTCCTCATTTATGTAGTGTTTGGTGTATTTATCTGCCAGGATTCACCCGAATTATTATTGCCAATATTGTCACAAGTGGGTTAATATGTTTATTTAGATGTTTGATATAAACCTTGTAGGCGATATCTACCATAAAGCTTTAGCTTAAGGGAGGGATGTTAGAGACCCCTGCACCTCTAACATATAATTATTTATTCAAACAAGATAACTGCACAAATTAGAGTATTTGCCCAAAATTGTGTCCACAAAAGGTGGTCTTTTTGTCCCCTTTGACTGGGAATGTTTATGCGTTCAGGACCAGACCACATTTACAGCTTTGCTAGATGCTGATTTAAATAGATATTTATAAAAAAAAAAATTGTGTAGCCAAGTGAAAAAATGCTCATGATTTTTCTCACTGATATTGTACACTATAGTTTCTTCCATATATACTGATAACAAGTATGTGTATAGGGCATGGTATGTTTATATCTTATTATATTGTTACTTGTATCCTGCTCCCTTGATCCACAAAGCTGCCCTGCTAATTTACAGAGGCCGTACTCCATTCCACACTCTTCTTCTTTTGTTTTGACCTTCATGTGAATATTGAGACTTCTCCACCAAAAACACAAAGCATTGCGAAATTTCCAGCTGTAGTAGTAGATGTCGGCTAATTTTAGATTCAGGTTCTGTCTGAGTATTGACAGGCAGGGGAGCCCAGAGGCAGATCTCTCCTGCAGATAATACAGACCGTTCCCGATTTGATTTGCACAGTGTTTAATTTGACCAAACTACACAGACAGCAATTTTTTCCACTTTTAACAATTAGCCTGTGTGTCAATAAATGAATTCAAAGTAAATTCAGTGAAATTAAATTGAATTAATGTTTGCATAACTGGCCATCATGCTCATACAAGACCACATTTCTCAGTCACTTAGTTGCCTGCATCCCTCTCTGTCTTTCCTCGGACCTTCGGAGGTACCTCTGACCAGGGCTGCCAAGAGGAATTCAGGGCCCGGGTACAACAAATTCATGGGGCCCCCCCTCATAGTCGAGTAAGCCCCAAATTTTTTTTGCGCCCCCTGGTTTGTAGTAATACATTCAGGGGCGTGGCAATGCGCCGTTGGGGCATAGCTAGCCTAACGGCGGTGCAAAATTTTTCGGAGGTGTGGTCATGCATTTGGGGGCGTGGCAAATGCGCCGTTGGGGCGTGGCTAGCATCAAAATCACTAGACTCTCAATTCGCCGGAGTGTCCCATATGTTCAAGCACTCCTGACTTTCAGGACATCTACCACCACAGTGTAGTATACAAAGAATGCAGTGTGTACACAAACAGTTCAGTCTTGGCCTACACCTTACATTGGGCACAACATTCACCAAAAATTGCCATTGTCCCTACTAGAATCACAACATTTCACACACTGTGCTGCTCTCTCCTACCTGTTCTTCTCACTTTCTCCACCTGTGGCTGCTGGTTTCTTTAGTTGTGGCTTGTCCGGATCCAGGAATGTTGAAGGACCTATTTTGAAAAAAAAATGGCTACATTTAGAAAATTACAGCCAGCCCCGGCGTTAAATCAATAGCACTCACGATTAATAATTAGGCCTTCCTCCAGCCCCGGCGTTAAATCAATAGCACTCACGATTAATAATTAGGCCTTCCTCCAGCCCCAACATTAAAATAATACTATTCACATTTAATAAATAAACCTATTTCCCTTCCTGCAAACAGCCCCAGCAATACCTATTTCTTGCAACCATCACTGCCATTAAATAATTCATAGTCACATTTAATAAATAGACCTCATTCTCCCTAAACTCACCCCAACATTCAATAGCCCCCAAACCTTT
Source organism: Mixophyes fleayi (assembly GCF_038048845.1). Taxonomy (NCBI): domain Eukaryota; kingdom Metazoa; phylum Chordata; class Amphibia; order Anura; family Limnodynastidae; genus Mixophyes; species Mixophyes fleayi. The sequence goes on along the minus strand of NC_134402.1, from coordinate 383,414,930 downwards.
TTTTCTCCTCTGTTTCTCTCTCCTTTTTTTCCTCCACTGTTCCTATTTCCCACTTTTTTTCCTCCTCTGTTCCTCTTTCCCACTTTTTTTCCTCCTCTGTTCCTCTTTCCCACTTTTTTTTCCTCCTCTGTTCCTCTTTCCCACTTTTTTTTCCTCCACTGTTCCTCTTTCCCACTTTTTTTTTTATTCCCCTGTGGCTCTCTGCTTTTTTTCCTCCTGTTCCTCTCTCCCCTTTCTTTATAGTACTGTCCCTCTCTGTTTTCCTCCCCTAGCCTCTCCGTTTCTTTACTTACCTTTTGTCAACTTCTTTCCTTTCTTTTCTTCTCATCTGTCTCCTCTTCTGTCTTCTTTCTTCATGCTGGCTGCGGTGCTCCTCACTGACTGACGGGCGTGATGACGTCACGCCCGGCAGTCAGTGTGAATGGAGAAGAGGAGAGGAGGGACACGGGGCCGCGCGATCACGTGAGTATCGTTTTTTTTTTTTTTTGTTTTTTTATTCCAGCTCCCCCCACCAACGAATAAGACCCCCCCCCCTCCCCCGCGGGAAAAATAATAATAAAAAAAAAAAAAATCGCAAGAAAGAAAATAATAAAAAAAAATAATATAATTTTAATTAGCGGAGAGGGACCGGCCCGGGCCCCCTGGCTGGGCCGGGCCCGGGTAAAATGTACCCGCTCCCCCCCCCTCTCGGCGGCACTGCCTCTGACTCTGCTGCCTCCAAGCTTTTCCCCCTCTCCTCCTCTCTTGGTCTCTCTCAATGGACATCTTCTCCATCCCCGAGCTGTGGCCACTCCTTTGATCTGGTCTTTTCCCACCTTTGTACTGTCTACAACTTCAACAATTCGCCTTCCTTGTTCTCTGATCACCATCTCCTCTCTTTTAGCATCTTCCCGCCCCTCCCTAAAGTTACTTTAAGCAGGCACAACCTGGACGCCATTGATGATGATACTTTCTCCTCCCTGTTCTCACACCTCTCACCCATCACTACCCTTTCTTATCCCAATCAGGCTGTCTCCTTCTAAAATCGCACCCTTACCACTGCCCTCAACTCCGTTGCCCCGGCTCTCACTATGAGCCTTCGTTGGTCCCCGCCTCTCACTGTGAGCCTTCGATGGTCCCCTCCTCAACCAATGCACCCCAAACTTACCTGCTATCTTCAAAAATGATTCTGTAGTGCAGAACAGCTCTCATGTTGATTTCCTTTATTTTAAGTTTATTATCTCCTATTACAGTTCTGCCCAATCACTCTCTAAACAGTTCTACTTGAAGGCTCTCATTTCCTCCCAATCCTCCAGCACAGGTTGCCCCTCTTTGCCACCTTCAATTTCCTCCCCCCTCCTGTCCCTTCTCTCGATTTTTCTACCCACTTCTCTTTCAAAATAACGACATGACCTCTCTTCCCATCTGTCTCTCCTCACCCCAACTTCTTCCCTTCTCCCTACAACTCTACGATTTGATTGTGTGGTCATCTCTGTATTAGTTATGTGGATAGCGTTTATTTTTTATTTATTTTTTATTTATATTTTATTTTATTTTTATTTAAATCTGGATCTTAGAAATATGTGTGAAGTAGTGTGACTATGTCAAAATACATATTTTAAATTCCATGATTTTTTTTTTATTTTTTTTTTTTTTAATTCCTGAATGGTTAAAGCCAGAAGCCTATTTTAAATATGAAGCTTCTTTACTGGCATTTCATATTACATCAGTAGATGCACATAAAACCTAACATTGGAATATATACCTATTATAAGAAATGCTCATGGTTTACAATGTACAATAGTCCCATCAGCCATTCAGTATGCTGGGAGAACACCGTAGAAAGGACTGACAGCAGGATGACTACCTTGATATTTTTAAGGCCCCTGAATATAATGACATTGTTAGAATGTCAATGAGGGATACATTATGCAGAAGAGTTTATTTCAGATAAGCTTCCTCATTATATTTTTACAAAGTATACAGCTTTTTATTCTCTATACAGGAGCAGTTAACAGGTGCACTCTATTATCGCATTGTTTTCAGTTTACAATGCACATATTTGCACAGTACATGTTGTATACGTGTGAAATAAATCTTTATCTTTGTCATTGAATGTTTCATGGCAACCATGGTAGTGGGAAAGTGAAAGCTAGAAAGAGAAATGTAATAATGTATAGCGAGTGTAATAACGACTGTACAGGAGACCATGACACCCCGAAAATCACAGGTGCAACTCAAAACCAAAACAAAAAAGTCTTTTGCACTTCCTCACATGATACAAATCATCAGGAGAAAAATAGAGTGCTGAATTCATAACACATACATATGTACTAGTAGGAGTTGCATTTTTGCATTTCGCTATGTATTATAATAATGTATTTAATGTAATGTCATGAGAATTTGGCATTCCTCCTCTGCAGATCTATTGTTACTTGTTGTCTGCTGTATTCCCAACTACAATGGGTGTTTCACCGGCCTCATTTTTCTCTTGTTTTAAATGTAATATTTTGAATAATTTAAAGATCTAGTAAAATTGTATTGCAGTCCTCAAGTGGCATTGGGTTAAGTCAAATAAATATAAATATCTTTTATTTGCTCATCATATTTGTTTTAGGAAACACAAATGGTCTAGTCCTTTTAGCAGATGAAATACCTAGGTTTTGTGTTTGTCTATCCTTCCAGTCCTGTTCTATGGCAAGTGTCGGTAATATTGTAGAAAATTCAAATGAGTACAAACACCTGACTTTCCTAACAAATACACAAAAGGTCAAAATTCTGTAATAAACAAACCCGAAACCTAGGTTAAGTCATCAAAAAGTTATAAAGTGACCTAACCACCTCACCACACACAAAAACACCAGATTACCCCAAATCATTACCCCACACACACATGGAGGGGGGTGTATCTGGATTCCCCAAATTTTCTTAAGCTGCAGCAGCTCAACGTCCAGCTGTCTGTTGTATCACCTTCCATCCATTTGTGGTGGCTTCAAACTTTCTTTAACGTGAGAATGCTTTACATTTAAATGCTTTAATCCCCTAATGTATTGGTATGTATGGAAAAATAGGTATATGTACATGACTTATTCATTATATTGCTCAACGGCAGGGAGCAATCTGATTCACAGCCTTTCCATTTTGTGGAGTGTGCGCATTACTGGTGACCATAAAACTACACCGTGCAGACAGAAACTATAGTGGCAGGTGCAGCGGTATGTCTTTGCTATGCTTTACTGCAATTGCTGTAAGAATTTGTCTTTTTGTGTAATTTTTTAAAAAGTAAATCAAGACATCAGGGATTTTGTTATACATTATTCTGCTGTCAACAGACAATGTGAATGTTAGGAAAAAAAGAGTTACGGTAATTCTAGGACTTCCTCAATGTTCTAGATACTGGGAAGCAGTCATGTTCACAGATTGTATAGTACATCTAAAAAACGCTCTGGAAAAATATATATTTCTGAATTATAAAACAGACATTGTTCTTAAGTGGACACAGACTATTCCAATTTTCAGTTTGCCAAGATTTGCTCCACAATTTTCCTCTGTTTGCTCTCTGTTCTTATATGGATACAGTTCAAGGTGCTCTTTATCTTTATACTTTAAAAATTAATGACGCCAACACTTTAGACTACAATGTAACTGCTTCAGCGATGTGTGACCAGTGAACATGTCACACGATGTTCTCTTTGCATATAGTCTCATCCTTTTTCCATCTTGGGGGTAAGGGGGGAACTCTGTGTCAAATTAATTATACCATAAAGAACTTTATCCTGCTGATGTTTTTCTTGGTCTCTTTAGCTTTGCAGCTACAGCTGCCATCACATAGTAGGTTGATGATTGGCCTTCAGACTGTGTTATGGACACTCCTCATTTAGATTGCTGTGTAAATCTCCTACCAGTGCACAAATGCTCCTGCACAGCTGAATTCTGCATTCTAGAGCTGCACCCTTGAAAGTGGGCAGACTTTTTGGGGTTCCACTGGAAATGTGCATGGCGGTCACATTAAGCTCCACTCTACAACTATACAATGCATGGTTTATTCTCCTGTATGTGTGTAAACTACTGATGAAGGGGCATCAGGACTGTGTTTTATTTTGTTAAATGTTTGTATTGTAGCATTTCATTTTTGCATGTGGTTGCATAACGAAGTACCTGTTCTGCACTCCACATGGAAAATCCCAACCACCCAGCATCTCTCAAATTGCTGTCTACTGCTAGCCTAGGACATCCCTTTTACTCTGATGCTCTGTTTAGCTTCATTTACAGTTCAGTTAGTGTGAGCTTGAGGTGGAGGAGAGAAGGGGACATTGGGACTGCTTTTTTTTTTTTTTATATTTGTGTTGTTTGAATATTTTTACTACATTTTGTTGAAATGCGCCTGGAAATGCACTTATCTGTAAAAAGGTGCCTGTAAGGTTCAGAAAGCGTCCCATTGACAGTATACACTGACGCCTTGTATCCTCCACCACCTCCTCTGTAGCGTAAAAAAGTCCTTTTTTCAGGGAGTCTGGGGGTAAAAGATATCAAGCTGGGATTTGACCCAACCAATGGTGCCTCTATTTTGTCCCACAAGTCCATACACTTACCTGTAAAACCTGAAGCATTTGAGCAACTAGGTGTGTGATGTCACAGAACGGTGGGTCTACAATGTTTACACGTAAATGATTCTTTAAGTGAAGCTCCCAGCACTTCCAGCCTTGTCACTTATAGTAAAGCTTCTGCAGGAAGGCTGCAGTCACCATATGGGAGGAGGGGGCTGACCAATAAGGTCCATGGTATTGTTTATCAGAACATTCCTGGGGGTATATTTACTAAACTGCGGATTTGAAAAAGTGGCGATGTTGCCTATAGCAACCAATCAGATTCTAGGTGTCATTTTGTAGAATGTGCTAAATAACTATAATCTGATTGGTTGCTATAGGCAACATCTCCACTTTTTCAAATCCGCAGTTTAGTAAATATATCCCCTGGATTGTCAATACAGAAAACAGGGATTTTATTTAATGAAAAGCCCAAAAACTGCTTTGTTTAGGTTTAAAAACTGGTAAATATGCAGATACGTCACGTTTTATGCCTACATTTATTAGTACATTAAAAACAAAACCCCAACCCACCCCAATTAAACATGTAAGATCTGCAAACATTTATTATCGGGCATAAATCACTGGGCACACCGACCTCCTCAACAATATAATGTAACCTCTCCTGGCTTCATTGCCTAGATAATCGTGTGGGTACAGGCAGTAGCTGGGGTGAGTATTTCCCTAGCTGGGGCGTTCTATTCAATTGATCCTCCACCTACTAGTTAGGTGTTTCAGGAGAGAAATGTGAATGGAGTTATTTAAGAATGATTAACAAATATATTGTATATGTAGGACAAGCTGTCCTAGAAATATTTTCTGCCTAGCCTTGACTAGATTGATATGTTTGAATGTCATTGTGACCTCCCCCAAATAAATTCAGAGAGAATATCTTGCAGGCAAGCAAAAGTTAAGCTGTGAGAAAGAGCTAAAACCAAACATTTCGTATGTCTTGGGCTACATGAAACCAGTCTGTTAATCTATCATTAATATTAATATTGGCAAGTTCTTTTTTTCCCCACAAGGAAAAATAATCCCCATCCATATCCTGGTCGGAGGGAGGATGTCTCATAGCAAGAACTGGAGAACAGGAAATAAAATAATTTCTGAATCTTCACATATAATTTGAAATATACTTTTGAATCATTATTTGGCAAGAAGTGTCATTTTGGCTACGCTCCCCATGGCAAAAAAGCATGAAGGCATGATCGGGACGCAGTGGATAAGGTTAGAATTTCACAAATTGCTTCATTGAGGCCCCCCATTCTGGCCACTTCACCAGAAGCGGGTGGCATACGGGAGGAAGGCCTACACTCCCCTGGGTTGGGCGGAACTATCAGAATTCCGTAGAGTAGGTAAGTATGGTATTAACTATGGTTAATAGCACGGCATCTTAGTGGTTAGCACTTCTGCTTCACAGCAGGGGTCATGAGTTCAATTCCCGACCATGGCCTTATCTGTGTGAAGTTTGTATGTTCTCCCCGTGTCTGCATGGGTTTCCTCCGGGTGCTCTGGTTTCCTCCAACATTCCAAAAACATACTAGTGGGTTAATTGGCTGCTATCAAAAAATTGACCCTAGTCTGTGTGTGTGTGTGTGTGTGTGTATGTTAGGGAATTTAGACTGTAAGCTCCAATAAGGCAGGGACTTAAGTGAGTTCTCTGTAGAGCGCTGCGGAATTAGTGGCGCTATATAAATAAATGGTGATGATGATGATGGTTTCCATTGTTGAAACAATGTTCAGAGTGTGTATGTGTTATACATATATAGACAGTATTTTGGTACAGTGGATAGCATTGCTGTCCCGCAGCTCCAACCAGGGCCTTATCTATGTGGAGTTTGTATGTTTCCCTCCATGTTTGTGCCGATTGCCTCTACATGTGCTGGTTTCTACTTACATTTCAAAAACATACTGGATGACTAATGTTAGTGTGTGTGGTTGTGAGTTTAGACTATTACAGGCAGGTAATAATGTAAATGATTAAACATTCTCTGTAAAGTTCTGTGTTATATGTTGGCACTATGTCAGTAAGGGTTAATTGTGAAGAAAAATGTGTGTATATATCTAGTGTATTGATCATTGGAAACTCAAGGTTGTAGAAAGCGAACTAGTCCCCAAATAAATTGTTTATGGTCTGTGTTTTACTAACAACAATTTTACTTGATTTATTTGTTTGTTAATGGATTCAGTCAGTACATATACTAATGATTGCCTACCATACTGTGATTACACAGTGCCTGGGTGTGTACAGTTATACATAATTGTATGATAGGGGATACACTGTTGGCCAGCACACCTGTGATTTGTTATGTCTTGCGTGTATTGCAGGGAAGGGATAAAATAGCGGATTTTTGTTAACACAAAGGGGAGGCGGCTATTGTGTGAGCTGAACTAATAGTGTATGATTATGCTGCCTATATATTCAGTAGGATCGCCTCAGCGATGTAGGTATTGTGGTCCACTTTAACACTAATAAATTGAGACTGTGAGGCTAAGGCTGGGTACACACTACCGTGTGTTCAGCTGATTGTCAGGCCATTCACACGATAAAGGACTGTTCGGCCTGATATTGCATTAGTGTGTACAGTGCAAGAATGAATGATTATCGTTCCAAAGCTTATTGAATCATTTCATTTGATTTTTTTTAAACCAAACTAAAAATGTCATTCAGCGATGGAACATTCCAATTCTGCAGTGTGTGTGCACTCACGACCGGCAGTGTCCATAGATCTCTATGGAGTGTGCAGTGTCTTTTCAAATCTTTTCAGCCGATGGTTATGACAGGAAGAGCACAGATCTGAAGGTAAATTGTGTGAAATGTTTTTAGCGTGTACCCAGGAATCGGCATGCTGATTGTGACTTTTTAAAAATAACTTTAAAGATATTGCATCGGCAGAAGATTTCTGTAGTGTGTGCCCAGCCTAAAAAGTATCTAGTTATATTGAGTAGCAAAAGTGTTTATGCAGCTTTCATATTCTAATTTTGGAATTCATGTCTTTCTGTTAGTCTTCTGATACAAGGTTTCATGCTCGTAGTCCTACACTGAAAGTCTTGATCGGGTTATTACTCCAGTTGCCTCACACTGGCACTTTGTGTCTCATTGGTCTCTCTTGGGTCCAAATTATCACTGGATTATTGGATATTTTTTGCCAATGTGTCTATTTATTCTTAAATAAATTGCAAAGATATGCACAGTGGGATTTCTCTAGCATGTATGTGTGACAGGATTTCCCCCTAAATGTTTAGTCTTTTTTGTTTTGGTTTGGCATCTTGCTTCCCACAGAAATGCTCTTGTCTCTTCCATCTTCAGAGATTAAGTAGAGCAAGGAATCCTATCAGCCCATACACACTCCTCCGGCTTCCTGTTGTTTGTCAACTAGAGCAACATGGCTTGCAATGAAAGGTTTTCTTTTCTTACCCAATTACTTCTTGGAGCTGCTCTACTAGTATGATGGGCTTGTAGTCAATTTCTTTATTTAAACTCTTAAGTTTCAGTTGTTTAGCGCAAACCTAAAATCACAATTTTTAAATGTGTACCTTTTTACCAGTTGTTTACAAGTTGTGTATTAGTAGAGTACCATTATTCCTATGAGTAATACATTTCAAAAATACTGCAACGTGTATTGCTATATTCCTGATTAAAAGTTATCTTTGCAGAGTACCTTTTATGCGCTTGATCCCTGCTGGCTCCGTTTGTGCCTGCCTCCTGTTTGCCCTCCCCTTAGGATGTAAGCTGTTAGGAGCAGGACCCTCTACCCTCCTGTCTCTATACCATTTCTTCTGCTCAGCCTCACTATAATTGCTATGCCTGGAGCTTCTGGAGTCTTGGTAATACTAGTTTATTGTTCTATACTGTTTTTCTCTGTACGGTCTATTGTTTGTATTGTGTATGGCACTGCGGAAATCTTGTGGCGCCTTATAAATGATGATAATGTAAGTATGCTGGCTTAGTTATAGGTGCCTATATATGGCAATATCTGGACGCAAATAAATTTCCTGTTTGGCCACATGTTGAGTTTGGGCTAAATCGATGACAACTGCTCAAATTGTGAGACTGTAGTCATTTCGTTCCCAATTAAAGGATTCAATTCAGCGCGTTGTCTCCGGAACAGTTCACAGAGACGCAACGCAATGATGTTGAGACTGAAATCTCCACTCCTCTTTCCTTGCACCCCATACAGCTGCGAGGAAAAATTAGGGGAGATTCCTTATTCTAATAGACGACAATGGCACAGTGACTTAGTGGTTAGCACTGAGTTTTGAGGGGGTATTCTGGGCACCTGTAAGTCCCCTCCACCATCTATCCTCATTTTTATTGAACATTAACTCAGATTAGTTTTCTAACAAGACACAGATAGGTGGATAGACAGATGTGTTGAACGTATAGTCAGATCTTGGACACAGATACAAACGCGATGTGCAAGGTACGTTTCATAGATATACTGTCAGGAGCCACGACGGGCACCGCCGCGACTCTCCTTCCTGTATTGGCGTCCGCGGCCCGGCCGTCGCCATGACGACCAGGGCGTCACTTCCGGTTACTCGGCCCGACCGTTTCTAAGGCAACGGCTGGACGCTGAGTGTGTTAAGCGCTGCAGCCGGGCACATGCGCTAAGTATAGCCTGCGGGCTAATTAAACATCATTAGGAAGTCTGAGCCTGCTTGTCATCACAGGGCTGAACCCTGATTGGCCCATATCAGTATATAAGGCAGGGAAGGCTTAGCCTCCCTGCCGGTGTTAGCGTTCAGTTTGCCTGTCAGCTAGCCTGCTCCTGTATCGTGTTGGTGACAACCTGTGGATTGATTTCTTGTGTATGACCCCTGCCTGGACTTTGACTCTGCCTGTTTGCCAGTGACCCTTGACCTCTCAGCCTGTAACTTGGATCTCGCTACCGTGCCTGTGACCCCGACCTTTGGCGTGTTTTCGACTACTCCTGCTTGCAAGTGACCTCTGACCTCGACTAGTTTACTGGATTCGCTGTCTGCCATTACTCCTGATTCCTGGGTTCTTCGCAGCCGGTACCCATCTCACGACCCTCCGTTAGTCTGCAGCCAAGTCTGTCCCCACCACTAGGGGCAACAGTGAACACCGGACTTTCGGAGCAGACTCCGGGTTTTGTGGTATTGGCTGCTGGAATTCCTAACATATACATAGGAAAGGCAAACTGAGAAATGGAGAGACAGGGAGAAAAGACTATCCCCCAACCTTAAATCCTTTAAACTCTCCCTCAAAACCAAACTCTTCAAGCTTGTTCATCCTCCCCTCTTCTAGACCCCCACTTTGCCTTCTGTTCCCTCTCTCACATGTCTGCTCTGTCCACTTCTTCTATCTCTCCCCTCCCTTTAGAAGCTATCACCGGCAGGGTCCTCTCTACTCTTAAGCTACTGTCTTTCAGTCCTCTCTGTATGTCCCTGTTACATTGTACTCTGTATGTGGTATGCTGTTTGTGCCATTTACTATGTTAGTTAAGTGTTTCTGTATTTGTTTTATGCTAAAGTTGTTGTATTTATGTCTATTATTACTGTAGGAATTTGTTTTGTATTGATGTAGCTTTGCTGTACAGTGTTGTATAATCTGGGGTGCCTTATAAATAAACAATGATGATTTATAGTGTTAAAAAATTGGGAATAAAAACCAGGACTTGCCTGCGCTTCTCTGTTATGCTTTAGATGGATGAACAGCTATATACTCCTTGGTTGGGGGTCCTATCCCATAGTCCCATGTTACCTGCAATGTTTTGGCAGACCTATGTCCAATGTAACCAGCTGATGGTGCATTGAAACAGAACTTTATTCATCTCATCTTTATTCCTTTCCTCGAGGTTACAGTAGCGGTGATCGGGTTGTATTGAGTCCCTTTAATATACTTACTGAATGTGTCTAGTCTGTTTCCTTTGCATACCTTGAATTACGGTCAGTAAGAGGAATGTGTGAAACTTGAATACCTGAAAGATAACATTTCTAAAATAAATGGCTGGTATGACATTATTTTTAATGTTATACTATACACCTCTTTACAAGTAAAGCCATGTAATCTGGGTGAACATGTACTAATGGCAAATTGCCGGCTCTGGAGGAAAGCCAAGAGCAGGTCCTTAGTCTATAATGTAGTAATGTTTGATGGCTATGTGTATAAATGTGGTGTAAATAGTATTGCTTTGCTCCTTTTATATACAGTGTTATATGATCTTCTATCCAGGCCACTACAGACCTTTATATTTCATTCAGTAATGTACTGTGCATCATGTGGTGTCCAGGCCCGGCGCTCCCATTAGGCAACCTTAGGCAGTTGCCTAGGGCGCCGGGACCTGCAGGGTGCCGCTGACTAGATTTTCTAATCTAGTCAGCGGCTCAGGAGAGCGCCGCCGCTGTTTTTCAGTGTCCGGCGCATCTGTGAAGTATCACACTGTCAGACAGACAGTGTGAATAAAGTTCTTTCCCCGCGCCCCCCTCCCCTTCCAGAATGCATCACTCCGCCTCCTGTGTGAAGAAGGCGCGGATCAGCTAGAGAAAAGGTAAGTAAAATCTACGTTTTTTTTTTAGTGTGTCCGCGGTGGGGTGTGCGGCGAAATTTTGCCTAGGGCGCCGTGAACCCTAGCATCGGCGCTGGTGGTGTCTAAAAACTGCACAGAAGCGTCTAGTCACACTAATGTTGGATGCTTTTTTTTATTTTATTGATTAAACCATTGCAATCAGTCTGTTAAGATTTTGACAATATAGAACATTGATTCTATGGAGCATTTATAGGTCTGCATGCGAGGCTGGATGTGTCACTATAATTTAGCTGTGGTGGGTGAAAACTATTAGAAACAAGTGGAATATGTGCACAGGGGGGTGTGATGTGAAAATAATTTTAATACAACATTAAAAGAAATTGCTAATATTTCTCCTGCTTTTTTTCTTTTTTTTTTCTTCCGGTCATGACTTTTCTGTAGCCTGTCTGTAGATGACATGACAAGGCAAAAAGGTTGGGAACCACTTGAATATGAGTAACAAACCAACGTTACAAGTTAGAGATTGTGCAGTTTATAACTCAGCAAATACCAAACCACAAGTATTCATGCCCGGTTGTTTCGGCTCTACTTAGATGCTTGGAGGAAGATTATTGATTAATCTTGAGTTATATATTTACTTGTTTTTTTGCTTGGAAGAGGCATTCTTTCATAACATTACTCGTACGTTTTCTGCGACGGCGGCTGATGGGGCACAGTACTGGGGTCATTCCTAAACTATTTGCAGGATTGAAGAGGAAAAAACTAAAACTTCTCTTCCACCATTTATTGAACTGTGGATGTAATATGCATATGTACATATGGACGCCTGTAGAAAAGTATGCAGTGAAATATGTATAAAATTAGGACATGAAAAATACATTAATAGTAGAACAGTAAAATAGTTAGTAGTGCCACTGTGTTCTAAAATGTTCATGCTGCATTTAACATGTTAGAACACTGCATGCCCTACTGCTCGTCTTATCGGGCAGTAGCAGTACAATGCATTTTATTAGTAAAAGTACAATGCATGGAAAACACAAGGGAAATATTAAAAATGCATGACAAAAACCTGTCTAATGTGTGCTTTAGTTTTTCTAAGATTTTATCCATTTTTCCAGCACCTGTGTGAAGGAGCTATTAATTGTACCAGCCAAAACCAACTTGTTTCGGTCTTGCAGTCATTTTATGCCAATTACTGTTAATCTTGGTGAGGCCTGTAGAACATAACTCCTTGTCACACCTGTCTCATTAATCTATATAGCCAATCACCTTTCCATTAGAAATTTGGACCAAACTGAATTTAATTTTGAATTTTTACCTACTGAACACAGAATAGGAATTTTGCTTTGGTCTCAAATGTTTTATGCTAGATATATATGAACATTGCTTATGCCATGTGAAATAGGGATTATCAGTGAAAACTCTAGTCGCAGATTTATTAAGGGTTTTTTTTTTTTATAATGGTAATATGGCTCTTTCTGTTTCACCCTATATATTATAGGGCTACCGCTGACAATGACACTACCATTGCTGATGATCACCTTGCCAGCAGTAAGATTCACTGGCTTTCGTCAACGACACCTTCCTCGTGTTTTTGTTTTGAAAGCTTTATTTTACAACGATGTATGTACTGCTCCAAAACCTTTTTTATTATCACCATTTCTAGATGGCAAAAGCAAGTCAAAATTGACAAAAAAAAAATAAAAAAAAGCGTCGTGCCTTGAATAATTTTTATTTTTATTAAATCCACAATCGCGCAAAAAAATTTGGTCTGTTCCTTAACATAAATTACTGTGGCAGGCTATACGAAGATTTGCAATTACCATTTAACAGATACAGCGCAGTGGAATTGATGGCACTATAGCTGACCATGGCGGCGGCACTTTTAATGTTTTTACTAGAGAAGCTAGAAGGTAACCGCCTTAAAGTAGACTGAAATGTAATAGCTAAATTACTTTATTAACAGAAATCAATAACTTTTTTTATACACTATATTACATGTATCAATCACTATATGAAAGGAACTAAATGATTTCTTTATACACTACAATATATGTATTACTTCTTTCATTGAAGTTACATTGCTGGCCATGGTCTTTGCAAGATGCTCTGATATATGTGACTGCAAAAAACTGTCACAGTTTCTAGACCACCCAGCAGGTCACATGTTCCAGGTCACCCAGTGGGTGCACAGGGAGAGTTCACTAACTGTAACAGTTTCCAGAGCAACTAGCATGTGCACAGATGTATTTGCAACTGTCACATTTTCCAGAGGACAATGGTAATGCACTGTTTACAGGGATGAAAATGCTGTTGACCCTCCTGAAAACAGAGGACACTCCTAAATATTCCTCCTGTGCCCCTTATCTAATTTTCGCATGTGAGTGAATATATAAGCACATTCATGCGTCTATCCCAAACTCTGCTAGGAACACCCCCAAACTGCCCAGTCCTTCCCATCAGAAGGTGTAACATTTTCCTTCTCTGCAGATGCTGCCGTCTTGGCCCACAAATCCCTGCTGATGAGGCTAAGGTTACAGACATCTTTTTCATAAACCGATTTAGCATGTTCAGGAGCACTAACATTTGCAAAATTAAATTGTCAACGCATTTTGTAATGCAGCGACGAGAGAGTAAGTTACCACCTGGGCATGTGACGTTCTTGATGAGTAAAGTGAAATTACTGGACAGCGAAGGACAACATTAGGAACAAACCAATTAGACCTTATGGAAAGAGAACAAATGAGAATCTGACTGTTTAATAAACCATAATTGTCAAAGATCTCTTATCTGTGTACTAGAGTGTTGTGTGCCACATTATCTGTGGCCTCTTAAAGTGCTTTCTTTCTGTTCTACCTGTTTGTCAAATTAGTAAAAATGTTATTAGTTATTGTGCCTAATGTTCATTTACCTTTCTGCTAAATTTTATCTTAGTTTAATAAATAATGTGACCCTTTCACTCTCTGTTCGTTTATCTCTATCAACACGCTTGTAAAATGTTACTGTAATCCTAAAATCTCTGCATCATAAATACAGATTTGACTATTTGCAAAATTATAGCAATTGTTGCCAGAGGGCTGGCGTATTACCAAGTGTGTAGGCTTCATTTAAATATTTATTCTTTATTCTGCTGCATTCAAAAACTGTTTCATTGCTATGCATTAGCTGAAACACAAATGCAGAGGAGGGAATTAATTTCATGGAGAGTACAGAAGCGCTACTGTCGGACGCACTAGTTTGGACAATAATTGAAGTGAAAGAAGGAATGTTAACAGGCTCAAATATCATAGTCCTCCAAATTTGACATTTAAGTTGATCCTCAAGCAGGCTTCTTCTCTGTGGATTGTTAAACCAAAAAAAAAGGAACATTACTGCGCTACAGCTTATTGAAATGTTTATTGTGGCTTGGCTAATACGTATGGGGATTATAATTCATTATTATTTGCTGTGTGGCTCCTAGACCTCTTAAAGAGATGTGAGACATTATCTGCTGTGAATCAGTTGGTGGTGCTGCGAATAGGTCTTAGTAGAAGACTTGTGTGCAGAGAGTTGTTCAGGGATACAGTGTAAGAATGGTGTGCTTGCTGTAAATCACTCACTGGGTCCTTTTATAAAAGGTTACATCGCTACTTTAAAGGTGCCAGACTCGTTAAATCTATGACAGTCCCTGTCTAACTCCAGGACAATGGCCAAAAAAATGCATAACAAACCAATTTTTATGTTTTTTTCTCCCCTTATTTTGGTTCTCAAGTGACATTTTTGTACATTCATACATTCTTTTTATACAGATATTGCTTTTTCCAGGGCATTACAATATTACTTTGCTGAAAAGAATTTTGTATATTTTTGTGTGTGTGTATGTGTGTGTGTGTATATATAATATATAATTTAGTTTTTTTGTGATTTGTATTGTTTGTGACTTTTTAAGACAGCAAACTTAGACTGCTTGTTAAAGTAATAGTAGCCAATAAATACGTTCAGCACAAGAAGCCAAATAGTATCACGAATCACTGTCGGTAAAGTGAAACAC
Source organism: Mixophyes fleayi (assembly GCF_038048845.1). Lineage (NCBI taxonomy): Eukaryota > Metazoa > Chordata > Amphibia > Anura > Limnodynastidae > Mixophyes > Mixophyes fleayi. The sequence goes on along the minus strand of NC_134402.1, from coordinate 383,399,841 downwards.
TGCCTATGTTCTTATATCTCTTTGTATTCCCTCCTTTCCAAATGTTTACTTACAAGTGTACTTTACAAACCCCAGCCTCAGTTTTCATTAGCATGGAAATGAAAAGGTGAGTTAATGATTCATTGGCACCAACTGACCTCTGAAATAGCTCTGGACCATGATGCAGCTCTACTTTTTGGTACATGTTTTTCCCCTGCATTCCCTCCTCTGATTTAATATGTACAGCCTGATCTGTCTACATGCCTGAGCGCCTAAAGAGAGCAAACGTTTGCAGCGTCTCCCTCCCCTGGGCAGAGATGGCAATTTGATCCAGCTTTCCTCATTCCTCTATTTTACATCATCTGTGTGTTTTTTAAAGAAGCTCCGGAGTCCTCGTTGCCTCTGTTACAGCAGGACCTGTTTATTTCTCCACTGAAGAATGGATTCTGATTCAGACTCTCCTTTCAATTACTCCTGGCCTTCCTTTCCCAAAATGAGGATTCACAGGAAGCCAACCAAACAAGGTAGTGCCAGAGCACGCTGTCATTCTTTTTCTCAATCCTTCCATCACTTAGGTAGCTGGGGGTTTCCCACAATGCCGTGTTTCAAACAGGTGGGGAAACATTGTAACATAATGGATATGATTTTTATGAACATGTAATCTTCTCTTCATATAATGGACCATATTGTACTGGTTTTTTTTTTTTGTTACTTGATTCCAGTTATATTCTCTTTTTATACTGCCTGTGTGGAAGGTGTTCATCAGAGCTTGTCTATATTTCTTGTAACTGACACTTTTGACTGTTGAAGACAACAGCAGATGATCTGTGTCTAGCTGTTGTCAGCAGCTGTGCGTTATAGTCTAGGGAGACACTTGCTTCTTATACCTGTATAAACTCAGGGGGGTGACGTTCTAGTTCCGTGATACCAGACAGGTGTTTCTGCATTATATTCTTTTATGTTCCCTTGTTTTGCCTTTCAAAGGTTTGTAGCTGTATGTTGTTGCATTACCTGTTTTGGTTAATAGAGAACATACTTTTTCTGGGCATGACGAAAAAGGAAGGAATTGATGCAAATTATACTTGTGGATAGCGTTGATCTGCATGACTGCCGTGTTCTTGTCTTTTACCCAAATTTAGACTTTAATGATTGTTTTTATATGTCAGTGACTATTCTGTCTCTTGTGCTTTTAATGTCCCCAGGAGTTCCATAGCTGTTGCCACTGGAAGTGTTTACCTCTGAATGCTGCTTTTTCAGACTTAAGACTGCTAATGCATGTAGATTACAAGGTGGAATAGGAATAGCATTGGGGACTTAGTTATAAATTGTGTTTATGGGCAGAAAAAAACGTCACCCTGTTCCATGTTTTATGGTTTTTAAAAATGTTAGCCCAATGGGACCAAGTCATTTGTTGTTAACTGTTGTTAAATATAAATTTATATACTGTGTACACAAAAGTGTATTTGCTGTAAGGTAAATTACCATATAGATCAATGTTAAATCGAGCCACAAGGGTTATTCTCCGGTCATAGATTTGATTTCACTGATTTAAGCATAGTATACAGCCAAACGCTGTATGATGCAGGGATAATGGTTCATCGGAATTTAGCTTGCGCAGGCCGGATGGAAAGATTGTGAAATTCTGAGCATAGTGTTGACTAACAGTCATGTGGTCTTCAACACACATGTATATGTGGCTCCTACTGCAGCATCAACGATCTTCAGCATCTTTTTATGAGCATCTTGTCCAGGCTAGGAGACATAAATGTAGTTCTTGTCAAACATTTGGGTAGAGTCCTTATACATTGTACATACATATATACAGCATACCTGAAAATAAAGAATTGAATTGGCGTACGCTCATTTAGTATTCACATTCTGTTTACCTATTTTTCATCTGCACCTGTTGATTTGTATTTATTAAACTGACGTTTTGTGTCGTATTTATTTTTTGTTAAACTTCAAAACGAGTTATTTGCATTATGACCTTCTGAATTTTGGTTACATGTGTGTGAAACTGGCCCAGTGTAATTAGAAGGAAATGGAAAAAGAAAATGTGATGCTTATATAAAAGCAGTGGGAAATAGTGGCCGCTAAATGAGGTTTAAAAGGAAAAAAATTCTGGAAACCTATTTCTGAAACCACTAATGTACAGAATCATGGTGGGGTTGGTGGGTTGTCTGTTGCCTGTATCCTAGATGTGACAGATTGTCTGTCAGACTGTTATATTCTGCTTTTTAAAGATGGGACAAGTGAAGTATTGGGGAATAATGCATCCCTGTCTTTTTTACGCACCGTGGATACCTCTATTTTTTGTGGACAGAACAAATATTCCTGAGAGTGCAGAGAGAGCCATAAATATGGGTAGTTTGTTGTCACAGAATTCTCAACCAACCCTTGAGATTGGACAACCAGGGCTGGTTTCCACTAGACCAGGAAGACTTCATGCATTGGGTCCCTGTTCTATAGTGAAAAGCAGCCCCAAACTGGGCAGTGCAGGGCTGGTCCCTTCTTTGGTCCTAATATCCCTAAGAACCCGGACGATTATGCCAAACCTGTAAATAGATATACATGCATGGTTTTCAAATACACTTTAATTGAATGAATGTCTTTTTTTTTTTTTTTCTTGATCTGCCATAGACCAAATCTAGCAGAAAGTCCTCTTAGAAAATGAATCCCTCTCCTACTACAATCGGCAGAAGCAAAATGAGGTCTATTTATTAATAGAGGAAATCTCCTGCATCCGGTGGCAACTGGAGTTTTCTATGGATTTAGGGATCTATCCTTTATATCAAAGCCCCAAGTGAAAACTATTGCCAGTTATCTCCTGCGGTGGTAGCCTTTGCCTGGGGCCTCTAGCGCTACTACTGCCTTCCAAGGCATGGTGTAACCTATTTACAATGAACAATGATGGGACTAGTAAAGTTAACTATTATATAGGCACCAGAAACTCTAGTGTATTTGTATTTACAGTACTCCTTCTTTATAACACCACCTTCACCAGGTATATTTTCTGCACAAAAGTACATTGCAATGTATTATAAACATTATATGTCACACTTTATAATGTCAATCTCACTATAACATCAATTTTGGTCATATTTTAAGTTGGCATTATAAAGAAGGAACACTTACTGTTTTTCTACTCCCCTTTCCAGGGGTATATACTTTTATGCACTGCAACCTCATTATCATGCTGAAACTTCATAGAAGCATTTATTGAGCAGGTCCAAAACAGACGTGTCACTCATGCTATACTTACACAGTACCTCCCCCCTCCCTTACATCACAGGGAATCCACACTCTCTGATACTCAAGTGCAGGAAGCAAGGGAAGAGAGAGCTTGCTGGTGATTGGTGGAGGGACTTCCTTTTATGTAGGGGACGTACTCTCTCAACAGCACCTGCTGTCCATCCACTCTGTGAGCAGGTAGGGATGTATCAGAGCATGACTGCTCTGATACATGCTTTCTCATACAATAAATCACACACTGAGCAACAGTTTGCATATAGCAATTATATTAAATGAAATACGTGTGTGTGTATATAGATAGTGTGAGAAAGTACACCATTCACAGGAATTGGACACAGGTATGCTGAACCATTTAGCTGTTTATTAGCAGTTGTCAGGATGGTAAAACAGCTCCAATGCTGGTACAGTAATCATATCCAGTAACAGTACATGAAAATCCCCACCACCTACATCTGGCTAGACATTACTTCCCTGTCTGCTCACCGGCCACTTACTGGCATCGGTGGGGCCACCCACACATACAGACAGTGTCCTTTTCCTCCACACCAAGCACTACAACAAATCACAGCAAACCAATCACACCCATGTGGAACACCTGTATGTGTGTGTGTGTGTGTGCGCGCGCTATGAGAGGAACCTAGGGAAAACTTAACCCTGTCTGCAGCCTGCTGCTGCAGACTAACCGTCTTCCTACCTGTTCCCTTATAGGGGAACTGTGGCAAATATCCCTCTTTGCCACAATAGATAGATATATATAGATAGATATAGAGAGAGACTGACTGAGGTTCGTAGCTGCAGCTCCCAAACTATTATGTGCTGTGGCCAATTCTATATTTACATTTAAACAGGTGGACATTTAGGTTTATGTTACAGCAGGAAGAAGAATAATAAAAAATGATATCAATTAAAAACAAGAAAAGTGTGTGTTTCTCTTATGTTTGTGTGTCAAACTCTACTGTATTATAAGTTATAATGTACCCCCTGCAAAAGATTGAGGGATATTAGTCACCCTGACAATCATATTTAGTATTTTCTTTCTTTTCTTTTTATTTACTGGTGATTTAATCAAATCCAATACTGCAGCTGAAGTTTCCTGCTGTGGTCCTTCTTTATAAACCTCCAGGAAACTGAAGAGTTAATTGCAGACTTATCCTGTTTGTTGGGGGGGGATATAATCATGTAGAATGTAACGGTATGCAGGGAAGCTCTCCAGCCATAAAATCTATACTCAATCTTCATTATTGTTTTAAACCTAAAACCTGCTTTGATTAATTGTGAGAAATGTAATAGAAATAAGAGTTGTTCTCTGTTTGTTAATCTGCTGTGTCCGAGTACTGTGTGCGCTACACACAGATGGGAGGGTTCACAATTACGCTGTGTTGGTAAAACTGTGCCAGATGTTTGGTGGATTTATCTCATTTTATGAGCTTGCGTCATTCATTTCATTACAGTTTCTGTGGCAGACTTCACGTTTACTTCCTAGCTGGTAAATACATATAACAATGTCCACAGTTCCACTTTATTTATTTTTTTATCTTACAAGGTTTGAGTATGTAACAAAAATGCAACAGAATGAACTGTATTGTGGCCCACAGAGGGAATGTGATTTTCTTTGATCTATATTCTGTAACCTTCACTTGAATGGATTGTGTTTTCCTAATCGCGTATATTGTAGGTTATGTAACAATATGTTACTTTGTATCTTGTGCTGGTTCCACTTTCTGTACCCCTGTTTGCCCGGTGGGTGGTGTATTTCGTCCTTGCACTTACATTTTTAGAACCCTTGTGTCAACCACCCAACTTTAGCTCAGTCTCTCTCTCACCTCAGGGTCTTGTGGGTGAACAGGAAGCAGGTGTCCCTGCACATGCAGCATTAATAACAGCAAGGTATATAAAGAGCAGCCACAGCAGGTGGACCGGTATACAGTTACCAGTGTTGAAATGAATGGGCACCCGGCCATCAAGCTTGATGGAAATAAATAAGGTAAATCTTTATTTACCTCTCACAACTTTAGGCACAAGTTTCACTTGTTGTTGTTATTATTATTATTATTAGATTTGTAAGACGCCACAGTGCTCCGCAGCGCCGTACAGTAGGGAAAACAGGACATACATAAAACAAGGACATACAAGGCAGACAAAATAAATGCAGACATGAAATAAAAGGGTATGGAGGACCTGCTCATTAGTGAGCTTACAATCTAAGTGGAATAGGGCACAGCTGAGACAAGAGGAGTGAGTGTGGCTTAGAGTGGAGATTGGAACAACTGTGAGGGTGCTTTAAAAAAGAGATGGGTTTTTAGAGAACGTCTAAAGATGTGAAGGCTGTGGAAAAGCCTGGTAGGGAATTCCATAAGTGGGGAGCAGCGCGGGAGAAGTCTCATAGGCTTGAGTGAATGTTTGTGACGAGACAAGGCGCAGGTCAGAGGTCTGAGGTAGATCTAAGAGGGCGGGAGGGAGAGTATTTTGATATGAGATTTGAGATGTATGAAAGGGTGGTGGTGTTGAGGGCTTTGTAGGTAACGGTGAGTAATTTGAATTGGACAGAGGGAGCCAGTGGTGCAGCAGATGTGGAGCGGTGAAAGAGGAAGATCAGTCATCCAGCAGCATTTAGGATGGATTGAAGCATGGATATATGGGTGTCGGGAATGCACATAGCAAGAGGTTGCAGTAGTTAAGACGGGAGATGATGAGAGAATTGATAAGAGTTTTGGTAGTATGTTGAGTAAGAAAGGGGTGTAATATGGCAAATTTTTAAGGTGGAATAGACAAAACTAGTCCGGATGTGAGGAATAAAGCAGAGGGCGGTGTCAAGTGTGACACAACGGCAGCGGGCTTGGGAGAATGAGATAAACTGTGGTGTTATTAACAGTGAGGGAGATTTGATGGGAGGTGGTGATTCTGGCAGGAGGGAAGATAATAAGCTCTGTTTTGGACATATTGAACTTTAGGTAGTGTTGGGACATCCATGTGGAGAAAGACCGTTGGTTACACAAGATAGTACAGAAGGGGAGAGGTCAGGGGAAGAGCTATAGATTTGGGTGTCATCAGTGTAGAGATGGTACTGGAGGCAGCATGTGAATTAGTGCCCCAAGAGTAGAGATGTACAATAATAAAAGTAAAGGGCCAAGAGCAGAGCCTTGTGGGACCCCAACAGATAGTGGGAGTGAAGGGGAGGATGGACCAGAGGTAGAAACACTAAAGGAGCAGTTGGATAGATAGGAACTGAACTAGGAAAAACTCTGTCACAAAGGTCAATGGAGTGAAGTGTGTGTGTAGGAGAATAGGTGATCAACAGTGTCAAAGGCAGCAGAAAGGTCCATTAGACTGAGTATGGAGAAATTACCTTTAGACTTTTTCAGAAAATAGATCATCGATCACTCTTGTGAGAGCCGTTTCAGTGGAATGTTGGGGACGAGCCTGATTGCAGAGAATACAGAATGGAGTGGGAGGAGAGAAAGTGAGTCAGGCATAAGAGCTGACACTCATGTAGTGCAGATCTCTGACTCCTCTATGTTTACACGGATACAATCACATCCACGTGTCTCCTGCTACTGGCTTACATTAATCATAGCTTCTAAGACCAAGCACCCATGCTCACACCATTCGACTCATATACAGAACATGTTAGGAGCCTCCTACCCTGACTGTGCACTCAGTCTTCACACACTCAACTTTTCATGACATTACTGGCCTCTCATTACACATTCAAGTATCGTCACCATCTCTGCGGCCCAGACTTGATCTCGCACAGCAGTTGGGTTTACCGGACAGGTAATGGTTGGAGTATAGCTTAGCCTCTCATGACGCAAACTAGAAGCTGAAGCTTTGACTAAAACCACAACATACCCCACCGGAACACTGATACCCTTAAGTTCTGCAGATTCTCTCAACAAGCCTTTTAAGACATCACAAAGTGCATAGCGGTCTCTCATGCCGCAAGGGGTGTTACATTTTTGTAAAATGTAAATGTTTTGTCAGTGATGCGTGTGGTATGTCTGCTTAAATTGGTTTAATGGACAATAGGCTAAAACACAGAGAAACCATTATTTTATTCTTCTCATACTGAAATCATGTTTGCTGAAATCTTACAACTTTTTGTAGCACAAGAAAGATCCTAATCAGGAAGAACTTTCATTTATCTTACCTGTAGCCGCGCTACACTGACTGCTTTCCATAACTCTCCACACTGCCCCATCTGCCTCTCCTACCTTACCTTAACTCTATTGCCCCCCTTCTTCCACATCCTCCCTGCCCAATATCCTTACCTCATGCAACCTACCCTGTAACCACTACAAAGCAACCTCCTTCGCCTTTGTTTCATCATTACACAAAATTATCATTTCACACTGTTTATTCATAAACTATATATACTGAGAAACGTGATTAAATAGAGTTTGATTGATGATGGTTAATGGGTTCTGGTAGGATTGGGAATACTTGTGGCCAAATGCAGAATGAGGATTACATTCTGCTAGAACTGTTTGAAAAATGTTACTAGTCTCTTTGAGTGAACCATATCAACATGAGACCTAACTGCTGTAGAGAGTCATTTACACCCACTTCATACAATTCACCTATATTAATATAGATATATAGTGAGCTTTCCATGCTTTCCTTGCCCTATAGAGCCATATTTTGGAATCTTTTATTGATCTATGTTGTAAAATGCAGTTTTGAGTTTATATGGAAGGCGTAGCCAGTTGTTAGGGACCAATGTTTATATGGATGCATGTAATCCACTTCAACAGTCTTCTTTCCTCTTCTCTTTTTGTATTTAAGCTCTCTAGTTTTGTGAGATAGCTTTGTTGTTGTGATTTAGTTTTATTTTCCATTTAATCATGTCTGTCTATGGCCAAAGCATCACTGTAGCAATTTAGAGATATACAGAATGTGGTTTGATTGCACAGAGCACGGGCTCTATTTGTGCAGTACGTGGGGTTGTTAAACATTAAACCATGTTCACACAGCTGGGGGTATGGTCTCTTTGGTGAACCCACGAAATGATGTGACTTATGAAAGGCCTGTTCTATTTTGTTTGTAAAAGAAGAAAGAGAAAATGTAGAAAATGAATGGTAATTAAATAATCAAGTCAGATGATTATTGGATATGTATAGCAACCATGTAGTAAACATAAAGAGCCCTGATACAGACCTCATCTGATATATATTAGCAGTAAAGGCATTATACGTGTGTGTGTTATGTAAACCACTTGCCCAGACATCTTGTTGTAAATGCATGTTTTTCTACTTTCAATGTTGCATCATTTAACTGTATAATTTTTGGTATGTAGTAGTTAGTAATTATAAATAAAAGCACACATTATCATACCAAACATTCTGATGGGTCTGTCTCACTAAAATCTTCATAGTCTCTGAAGTTGCATAACTCTAATATAAGTGATTGGTAACTGGGCAGTTTATTTTCTCATATACCCAGCTAATCACAGGTGCGGTTGGAATATTTTATGGACTTAAGCAGCTGAAATGTCCAGCCGTCCGATAGATTCTATTGCACTCAGACCAGCAAACATTCATATACATGTCCATCACCCCATGAATAAAGATGGTCCACACTGGTCCAGGTGTAATTGTCTACATGAACCCATTACACCTGGCACACAATGTTCAGCTACTCCTCTAACCACTTCCTTCCAATTGCACCAGGAAACCGTTCATTGTGGTCCCTTTATAAAAACTAAAAAATAAAAATGTTTTTTTCTGGAAAACTGAGCTTCATAAAAATGTATTTGCATTATATCCATCATCATCATCACCATTTATTTATATAGCGCCACTGATTCCGCAGTGCTGTACAGAGAACTCACTCACATCAGTCCCTGCCCCACTGGAGCTTAGTCTTAGTCTACACAGACAGAGAGAGATTAGGGTCCATTTTGATAGCAGACAATTAACCTACTAGTATGTTTTTGGAGTGTGGGAGGAAACCGGAGCACCCGGAGGAAACCCACGCAAACATGAGGAGAACAAACAAACTCCATGCTATTGAATTTTTAATAGTATCCCATTGGCACAGCATCATATCCTAGATCTGAGTGTACTGTCAGAACGAGGTCTGCTTTGTGTATTGGGCTCTTCCATTTGGGTCTGAAGATTTTAGGACCATTATGTTTTCTGTCTTGGGTTTAAATTTGTCACCCAGTTCCTGTTTAGATTTTTTTTTTCTGCTTACAAAGACCTGCGTACTAACAGATGTGTACAAAAGCTGATTTTTGTTTTTCCCTGTAGCCAAAGTCGCGCTTTCTGGATTTCAAAGCATTGAAAAGAAAATCGGATGGATAATAATAAAACCTCAGTATTCTAAATATTTCTCAGTGTTGAAGAATGTGAAGATCTGATTTGTCTCATGTAAATGTTTGGTATATCTTAGAACTATAAGTTAGATCTTTGAGGTGCTCCCTTTAGTATTAAGATCTCCTTAATTGTTTCCCTTCTACTTTTCGTTTCCTCTGACCTGTTCTATGTTTCTTCCCATTTTATTCCTTCTATTCCATATTTTTCTCTTTTTAGCTTCATCTTTTTGTAGTGATTTCTACATGAAATGTTGTCGGAACCTCATGTGCTTAGTTTGTCTACCTTCTGACTCACTGTACTGGCTTTCCCTCCTGTGACTTTTTTACTAAAGGATTGCTTTATCTTTTACATCTTCCTTATGTGCTTATTATCCGCACATTTTTATCACCACGCAGAGCTGTTCACTTTCATCACCACTGGTTGCGACACCGCTCTGCTGTGCTCCCTACATTGTATACAGATGATATATTCACCATCTTACCCTGCCAGTGGGATGGATGCACGCTGCACAAGGGTTTGACTTCCCTGTCGCCTGCACATTGTGGAAACAGCTGAGGCGCAGTACAAAATATTGGTGATGTCACAGGCCCTGGTTTGCTTTGTGGGCTTATATTGTTGCCAAAGTGCATGAGTTTGTGGATGGCGGAGTTGGCAGAAGAGTAGGCTTTTATACTTTTTAAGTGTCATTTTTTAAAATAGTCGTTTCTTGATGGATTTAAAATAGTTTTTTATATTTATTGATAGTCCCCTTCAATCTATTAATTCTACCGTCCCTAAGTAAAAGTGTAGCCAGAAGCTCTGTCCGTTTTAAGTTTTTAATGTTTACACCAGCCAGCTGTTGTTTAGATCCCTCAAAAAGAGTGCAGTATGTAGTTCTGCTTGCCATGATAATTTGATCTTTTGTCTTGTACGAAAGGAGTCGGGGTCCTTTGGTTTCGGGCGGTGAGCCCAATGCGTTTTCTTTATGTTGCTCAACTGAAAGTTCATTCCTGGGACAAGCATAGCGAAGAATCATAAGATAACATTCACGGTCTGATGTGCTATTTGACTCCTGTCGGACATTTCTCACATGTAGATTGTTTCTTCTTTCTTGGTTTTATAAATCCTCGTTTTTTTTTTCTAATGCTCTCAAAATAGTCCATGTCCAAAAAAAGACTAATGTCACAGCCATCATTGAGGTCAAAAGAGCTGACAGTATTTAGACTGTAAATTGTCACAATGAAAAACAGAGTGGATTTTCAAAGTCTCCACCAATTTTATCTACTAAATCATGTTCAATACATTTAAATTTCAAGTGTTGAGGGTCTGAATCATAACAAGTTTTAAGGGGTCTAGGCACACTATGATTAGACACACGTGTGCGGCTGAATTCCTCTCCTGGTTTCTGTGCTTCAACATAGATGTGTCACCTGTGGTTCAGGCACTGATCCGTGAATGGCCCATTCTTCCTGTAAGTAGAGCACCTTCAGTGATACTTAATTTACATATCTTATCTGTGTGTGGACCGATCATCTCCTGTGACGTCTCTATTACAGGGAGAGCGAGCAACACCTAAACGGCACAACTAATCCCCCATAGAGATTCTATTTCTGGTAGATGAGATCTTTGTCTCCTAGTAACCCATTCATGCAGAAAGGTGCAAAACTCTTTTCACTGCATTAGTCAAATGTCAAAAGAATTCTTGTTCTGTTCAGTGTGTGGTTTATTCAAAATATGTAGCTGCTCAGTGCAAGTCCTGAGGGGGAGAACCAATAATTTGCTTTGTCAATAGGATTTGTGAGTATGAGTGTGGTTTGTACCGGAGAGAAGAGTTGAACACAGTTTAAGGACACTTACTGCTGTACATTTGAATTATTACAGTCCCAGACATTATGCAGAATATGCAGAGATAGGGGGCTATAGTCCCCAACTTGTCATGAACATGACACAATTATACTTTATTGTAAACACTTATTTTATTATATATAGCCATATACAGAAAATGTAACCGATACTAAAATTAACATCTAGCACTCAGAGGTGAAACTGATTTGAAGCAGATCATTATTACAATTCTTAAGTATGAATATTGACATGTCCTTAGACACTTATATGGAACTAACAGAACTAGTGCTCTCCAGGCATTACATAGCTATGTATATTTAAATATTCATACAGGTGTAGTTTAATATGTTGCAGCATTTTTTTTTATATCATTGTACAGATTGACATAGCTGAGCATGGTATTGAGGTCATCTGCATAACTCCCAGTGTTCTATAAAAGACACACGGGCAATACACAACCGATTCTCCAATTAAATAATGTAAACTAAAACAATGGAAATATTCCAATGGGGCCTGGGTACTGGATCAGGGGCAGCATTTTTCCCCTCACAGAAGCTTTGGAAAGTGATGTAGAGCAGCAGAATGAGGGAGCTAAGAAAATGGTTTATTTACCCCAGCCCAGTCCAACTGGAGAGCCCTAGTGTAGTGGTAGTGTTCTCTGAGGACATTGATTGGCCTATGACAACTATATGACACTGCAGGTTGGTTTTTTAAGAATTTGGGCAATCTGCAGGTTCGGTAGATTTTATTTCTTGTTAATAAGGCCAATAAAGAATACATTTAAGCCACATTGTGTTTAATATGAACTTCATGTGCATTGAATACACCAAGTTGTAATGACATAAGTGACAAATATATTATGTGTATAATTTACATGTGTTCTATCGCTACTCTCTAGAGAAAAGAAGTCTCCCATATTTTTAAATGAAAAACTGGAACACTTATGTGAACACTTAGTTCAAAAACCTACACCTTCATTATTGATAAACCCACACCTTACTTACATGTGGTAAAGGATTTAAAGAGCCCAGTCACTACTTGTCATGTAATATAGAGCCTTCAGGAGTTATAATAAGAGAATGTATATTGTGTCATTTGTGTATTATATTGGTCTGGTAAGGCATGCTGTGACTTGTAGACTCTGTTGTGCACCAATAGAAGTGTTTACCCATATCATCATCATCATTTATTTATATAGCGCCACTAATTCCGCAGCGCTGTACAGAGAACTCATTCACATCAGCCCCTGCCCCATTGGAGCTTACAGTCTAAATTTCCTAACACACACACATACACACACCGACAGACAGAGAGAGACAATTTGATAGCAGCCAATTAACCTACCAGTATGTTTTTGGAGTGTGGGAGGAAACCGGAGCACCCGGAGGAAACCCACGCAAACACAGGGAGAACATACAAACTCCACACAGATAAGGCCATGGTTGGGAATCAAACTCATGACCCCAGTGCTGTGAGGCAGAAGTGCTAACCACTAGGCCACTGTGCTGCCCTATGGACCTATGCATCAGACACTGAGGGCTGGTCCACACAAGTGTTTCCTCATTACATTCCACATGGAATACTGCATGAGAGAACCACAAGGAACAAAGATCCATTGATCTCTATACCATGCGCCTATGCTGTTTCATGATAGTGCAGAAAGTTTCTCAGAAGCACAGTGAGTAGAGTCTGTAAATTAAAACAACGTAAATAGCATTTTTATTATAATATTTTTGCTCAGATGTGTTTCATGTGCCATTATGTTACTCGTGAAAGTAATGAAATAATTATTGACTTATTAAATTGTTAATTGTGTACTTTTACAGTTTAAGTAGTGCGGTTAATGAGCACAATTTTCATTGGCAAAAGAACCACAAAGCATACATTATTAAAGGGACATAACTTTGACATCATCAGCATCACCATATATTTATATAGCGCCACTGATTCCGCAGTGCTGTACAGAGAACTCATTCACGTCAGTCCCTGCCCCATTGGAGCTTACAGTCGAAATTCCCTAACACAGACACACAGTCAGACACACAGACTAGGATCAATTTTAATAGCAGCCAATTAACCAACTAGTATGTTTTTGGAGTGTGGGAGGAAACCAGAGCACCCGGAGGAAACCCACGCGAACACGAGGAGAACATTTAAACTCACAGATAAGGCCATGGTCGGGAATTGAACTCATGACCCCACCGCTGTGAGGCATAAGTGCTAACTACTTAGCCAACATGCAGTCTTAAGAGACTTGTATGAGCAACAGCATGTGAATGTACGGCCATTCAAGGGTTAATATAGTTCTTTCTGTTTGTAACATAATGATCACATTTCGTTGTTTATCATTCTCCTCAGCATTCTCTTGTTTAAGAGGTAAATTTAATCCCTGACGAACCGAGTGCATGTACAGGATTAGTGATGGCTATGGATGAATTGTGGCTTGGACCTCTGCCTCTTGTCAGAAGAGAGAAATGCAGTAATCTCCATAAAAATGCACAGCTTGTCGTATCTTGTTGCTGGCTAAAAATATCTTGTTAGTGTAATGCTTCTGTTCCCCGTTCTCTCATCCCGAACCTGAGCCAGAACTTTGTTCTGAGTCCCATGCGTTACATTCTCCTCTGATTACACATTGAGTTGGTTGCCACCGAGGACTGGTGTGGACAGAGATCACTGGACAGACTATATGGCCGGGTGACTATTGATAAATGGAGCAGTTATTATGAAGGGTTAGACTATCTCTTACTATCCAGCTGATAGTTAACTTTGCTTGCTGGGTCTTGTTGTACTTTTGGGAGTCAATATAAGGGTTTATCTATACTGACCTATGCATCTGACCCTATGAGCTTGTCCAGACAAGAGTTTTCTCTAAATATGAGAACTTTTTGGGAAATGGCACAGAGATCCATTGATCTACATGCCATACAGCTTATACTATCCCCACAGACAGCAGTACTATACATGACATGGAGATAAGAAACAAGACTAGAAAATGTTATCTGCATCTGGTGTGAACTGTTCTAAGCCTCATTCGCACCAAAGTGTAAATAATTTTGTGTGGTAGGTGGATGAGGAATAACTTAAAACTTTCTACATTCTACATACATCCTTAGACCTAAAAAATAAATGATATTTCTGAACTGTATGTAGCCCACCATGAGGTATTGTTTGGGATGAAGCATGAGCGAACTCTTGGCACCACAATTATTGCACACAAATATACTCTGTTTTATTATAATGGATGATTTCACATATAAATATATTGAGTATAAAGCACATTTATACTCTGGGAATGGTTAACACTTGATTACACCTTTGCTCCTAGAGCATGAGTTTTTAGTGAAGTAGCCTGCAAATTTACTAACACGGCCCATGGTTCTGATTATCATATACAAAATGGGACCGTTCTATATGATATAACTTAATAGCATCTGACTAATTTATATGTTTATTTAAATACCATAGCAATAAGTGGAAGCAGAGGAGTCTCTGTGATAGCTATGTCTGACCCGGGATTTGTACAACATAAAACTGACACTCAGGATCAAGGGTTCCTAAAGTGTGACCAGAGAACAGCATTGTTGATCTCCCCATTCTATCTGTCTTGTGCCAGAGATGCCCAGGTTAGTTAGTATTGGTTGGTAGTGGGGCATCAGGGGCAAACACAGGATTTGTAGAGGGGGGATTTCCACACCACGCCGCCAGTGGGCATGACCAGCATGCATGGGGGCGTGGCTATAATTTTAGAGAGTGCTTGGCTGCTCGCCTACCCCCATAGTATGCACAGGCAATGCTGCGTGCACTACTGTTAGGTGCACGCAGCTCTTCCTTTTCATGCAGAGCTGTGTGAAGCGGGAGCATGGTCCAGCCACCTCAATTATACAGTGCTACAGGCTTGGAGGGGAGTTTCCAGGCACTAGGACCCCCTCCCCCCTCTCGGTTTGCCTATGGGCATGGTTTGCACCCTACTGTGGTGGTCTTGGACTGAGTGTTGTGTTGGAGACGTTGTGGTAGGGAGACATCTAGCAGAGCTCCTGTGCCAGCTGGTGATTCCTGCACCACATTGGGAGTGGTCCATAGCAGGTAACTGAGTGGAAGCTCCTGTAACAGACTTTGCTGGATTACCTTCCTGTAGGCTCAACTGCATACTACATTCACATGCTGTTGCTCATAGAAATCTCTTAAGACTGCATGTTTTCAAAGTTATTTCCCTAATGTATGTTTTGTGGTTCTTTTGCCAATGATAATTGTGACCTGCTCACTGCTTCCCACTAGCTCCAGAGCACCGAGTTCTTTTACTATTTCTAGTGTCAGCTAGTGAACCGCCGTGAATTCATGCAATATTACAGAAGAAAGCTCTGCATAATCCTAACCCATTGCTGATCTTGCATAATCCACACTAACATTTTTGGAGTGATGGACATGTGTGCTGAAACACTTCTTTACAGCTGGATCTTCCGTGTGCTTGAGCCTTATCTAATGGTAAACAGCATGCAGAGGAAGACCACAGCCCTCTGCCTTGTCCCGGGTGAGATCTGTTACCCCATGTACCAAAACTATGGGCACCCCTACTCTTGGGCACCTTGCTTCTCTTTCATCAAATGTTTCAATTACAAAATAAGCGTAATCTGCTCCCACTCCCAACTGTCCATCCTCTTAGCTGCCTCCGGCATGTATATGACATGTATATGCTCACATTTTCTATGACACCAATAACTATTACTAGTACTGTATAATATATAGCAGGGTCACATTTAATTTTGCTGTTGATGCTTATAAATGGCCCTGGTCAGTGACTGTTCCAATTACAGATTGCAGTAATGATTAAGGAAACTAAGCTTTATTCAGTTTATATAGTTATCTCCTTGACCAAAGTGCCAATAGGATCCAAACTAAATTGTTAGCGTGTAAATAAATTTTTACCAAAACTTTTTATGGTGTAGCAGAATGAAATGGTGAGGCATCTGTCATCAGGGGGAAAATGTATCAATATGCGGGTTCTTCAACACCCGCGTGTTCAGCCTCTTCCGCGATTAAATTTCAAGCGGCGTTGCATTGTAAAGGGTTAACTTCCCTTTACAATGCAGCGCCGCTTGAAATTTAATCGCGGAAGAGGCTGAACACGCGGGTGTTGAAGAACCCGCATATTGATACATTTACCCCCAGATGTCTATCGGGTTAATATTCAATAGCTGTGTAACATTTTTTCTTCCCAAATTATGATTTGTTGGGGTTTATGTCTCTTGCAGAAAAAAGGCATTCATCAGTAGATGTCCTGAAGAGGCTGAAATACCCACCCACTATGCTGGCTGCAGCCAGACTCTCTGCCATTCTTAATGGGAATGATGAGGTGTACGTCAACTCTATGGTAGTAGATGAAGTAAGTTCACTTGAATCATTTTTGCGGATATAAAAAGGCAGTCTGTCTTATTGCTTGCTCTTGGTGGCTATATACAGAATCCCCTTTGCTTTTTGTACTGCATGACACAAAACCAGAATAACCACATTGGTCATACTTAGCACTATTGTGTTTGGGATTTTATTAGATTTTCAGAAGAGTGAAAAAGAAAACCACATTTGTATAAAAGCAAAATTATATGTTTGCAGGGTGGATCATATTAAATATAATCTCAAGTGATTATAGGATATAGAACTTTTCAGGAAATCTTGGGATAGACAAATAGACTTACGGGTATATTTACTAAACTGGGGGTTTGAAAAGGTGGAGATGTTGCTTAAAGCAACCAATCAGATTATATCTTTTATTTAGTGCATTCTACAAAATGACAGCTAGAATCTGATTGGTTGCTATAGGCAACATCTACACTTTTTCAAACCCACAGTTTAGTAAATATACCCATTAGACCTTAGGTCAAAAATTGGTCAACCTCACACCTGATTTGTACGCACAACTAATAAGACAACTATTGAGCTTTATCACCATCATTTATTTATATAGCGCCACTAATTCCGCAGCGCTGTACAGAGAACTCATTCACATCAGTCCCTGCCCCATTGGAGCTTACAGTATAAATTCCCTACTATTGACTCACACTCACAGAGAGGGGTAGACTAGGGTCAATTTTCGATTGCAGCCAATTAACCTACCAGTATGTTTTTTGGAATGTGGGAGGAAACCGGAGCACCCGGAGGAAACCCATGCAAATACAGGGAGAACATACAAACCCCACACAGATAAGGCCATGGTTGGGAATCGAACTCATGACCCCAGTGCTGTGAGGCAGACGTGCTAACCACTAGGCCCTTAGATTGTACGCTCCTCTGAGCAGGGCCATCTCTCCTCCTGTTTCCACCACTTCTAACTCTGCTCTCCAGCTACTTAGCCCTCCTCCTCGAGGGTCCTCCACCCCACATCCACTCTCGCTCCCTCCTCCCCCCTGGTGGTCTCCCTGTCTTCCGCACCCTCCTTCTTGGGCCCCGTCGTTTGCGGATCCTCCCTCCCCCTTCCCCGCCCTCTCTAGCTGTGCATTAAGCTTACTGAGTTGCTGTGTTTACTGTACTGTGCTGTCTCCCATTGTATTGTAATTTTGTTTGTCTCTGTACGGCGCTGCGGACGCCTTATAAATAAATATTAATAATAATAGGCCGTTGTGCTGCCCAAAGCCCAATTTATACAGTTAGGGTTACTTAAATTGTCCATGAGTAGTGTAAGCCGGCTTAGTTAGGCTGCAAAGTGCTAAATGTGTAAAATGGTCCATGTAAAATCTTCTTTATATTTAGGTAAATGATTCAGATATCAGCTTCATTCACCTGGACAATGCTGGCACCGATGTTTCCTATATGGAACCATCTGACTCCACCCCAGCATATGAGAGCTCTGAGAGAGATACCAGTCACTCTGCCTGTGCTTCCCCTGAGAATATCCCATCAGAGATAAACAATGGAGTAAGTGCAGACTCGTCCGCCTACATCTCGCCTTCTAGGGTTTCCACACCTGGAGGCACAAGTCGACAATGCAGAACGCTGGGATATGGTGCCGGTAGAAATGCTGCTTACACAAATGTCAAGAAAAGAAGGTAAACAACATGAATATCAAATATGTAATACTCATAATGCATTAGTAAAATGTAGCGCAGAAAACAACAAACAGCTTAAGCTGGTGAAGATTTACTGCCAGAGAAGCAGTCTGTTCACTCTGCTCTTTAACTGTATTGTGCAATGTTTCAGCAAAGCTGCTGTCATTAAACAGATCACTATATTTATTGCTTTTCTATAATGCCAGCTAGACACACTGTCCAATACTGACATCCTATCTAGAGTGGATGGTGGCAGAAAAATGTCTTATTTTCTTTTGTATCGGACGGCGAGAGTGACATTATAAGGGGAATGGTATTATGTGGAAGAGCTGTAATACAAAGTAATGCAAAGTAATATTTTCAGAGATGGATACTTTTATCCAGAATGTTTGGGACTTGGGGTTTTCTGCAGAAAGTATTTTGTTGTTGTTGTTGTTGTTGTTTAAACACCATGACTAAGATCTTTTAAAACATATTTAAAAATTTTTTTTTTTTTAAAACCAAACCCAAAATAATAAAAACGAACTACTATGTTATTCATCAACATGTACTTTTGTAGGGAATCCAAATAGTTAGGTGAAACTGATAGCTTTGTGTGGTGAAATCCGGGGTTTATAACACAAGTGCACACAAAATCAAAATACACCCCAAGTTTCCAAGAAAAATACTTGTTATCTAATGGCATAATTGCAATACTTTCCTCTGAGTAGTTCTAGAATTGTTATCCAATATCAAAGTTGCTAACTTTAAAATAAAAAAAAAAAAAAAAATTCAATTTTTTAAAAATATGCTGACAACTGTTTTACTGATATATTAATGTAATAGAAAATCAACAATTTACAAGATAAAGGGACTGATGCTGAGTTAGACTTATGACTGCTTGCTTAGCTTAAAATACACAAATTGGTTCTGGGCATGTCCACAAAACAGGGTGTATGTGCGAGTGCAGATTTGTTTGAATATGACACCTGGTTTTGACTGGAGATGTGGGACGGTAGGGAAATGATGGCCTAATGTTGGCTGAGGACAGTAAGATGCTGGCCCACTCTGACAGCAATATATTTGTGTCTAAGCCATATCAATTCAGGGTGCTTGAGGGCAGGTGCATTGTGTACACGCTGATGGTGAAGACAGTCACCTGCACTAGCTAGTCGCTTCTGATTGGCTGATAGTGGATTCACCTCTAAAGCTGATAGGTGCTTTTATCATTGCTTGTGCATATATTATTTGCTTTAATGAGTGGATTTTATCAACAAAGAGCTTTATACCTGTGTTTTTATGCCTGAGTTTTTTTGTTTTATTTTATTCAAGCCCTATAGCAAATGTGTATTTTCTAAAACAAATGTTTCAAAAATTGGGTACAAGTGTAAACCTGGCGTATATGCTACAGATGCAGCGCTGCATGCAACTTGCAATTAACACATTTTATGCCTGAAAATTTAGAATGAAATGCGTTCAAATACTGCTTCAGCCCCAAAGCGTCTTAGAAGTTGGAGATAAGGGATTCACGCTGCTTGGGAACATGTTCTGTGTAGTTTGGTGGGACAAAAATGTGACTTTTCAATGATTCTGATTATACTTGCTGATTGGCCGCCACCAGCAAAATATATCTGTTTTCACATGTAACATTGGTTGAGATTTGTGACAGAGTACTTAATAGCTTTTGAAAGAAACACATTGCTTCAGTGCAGAAATATCAGCCTTTTGTAGAATATAGAATGCTCTCTCCTGATTCAATGTATGTTATAATGAGGGTGATGTTCTCAAGTGGGTGATATATATATAATGGAATTAATTTTTACCTGATGGTAATAAAAGTAGGAGCACAGTATCACTAATACACATTGTAATATTAGGAACAGGTTGTGTAATGTTAGTGATCTAGAACAAAATCTATATTATGTTTATCTTCACTTTTCTTGCTTTAAATAGGTCACATTCATCTTTGCCAGACCAGTCCCTCCTTATATTAGTGTGATATGTGATCTATTTGTGCTGATACTGAATTTACCCCATCAGTGCAGAAGTGATGTATCAGCAGGATTTACCTGCTCTCAGGCCTGTGTTTTTGACTATAAACATTTAGAAAGGCAAATGAAGGGTGTGTACGTTTAGAAATGGTAACCTGAATCCTTTGCCAAAGTTATTGAACTTCAATCATTACTGTGATAACAGCATGTCAGGGCTTTGCCTCCAGGGTGATAGAAATGACACCAGAGAAAAGTAATTAGAAGCAAGTTTTCTGTTAGAAGAAATACCTCCTACCTACCTAGTGTAAACTGCTCTTACCACTTCAAGTGTTGTGCAGTCCAGAGCTGGAACTAGACATTTTAGAGCCCTTGGCGAAAGTGAACTCTGGTGCCCACCATATCTTGTAGTGGGGATATAGTCAGAATGTCAACAATGAACATGTTGACATTCAGAATGTTTACACCATATTATTATTATTATTTTTATTATTTAGTGAGGGAGGTCGTTCCAGGGAAGGGGGGCTGCACGGGAGAAGACTTGGATTCTGGAGTGGGAAGAGGTCATGAGAGGGGAGGAGAGGTGACGGTCATTGGCCGAGCGCAGGGAGCGGGCAGGAGTGTGAATGCAGAGGAGGTTAGAGATATAGGGGGCAGTGGATTGGGAGAGGGCCTTGTAAGTGATGGTCAGGAGTTTGAAAAGGATCCTGTAGGGGAAGGGAGCCAGTGTAAGGTGAGGCAGAGGAGGAGCGTCGAGAAAGGAAGATGAGTCTTGCAGCAACATTGAGTATAGAGCGGAGGGGGGAGAGATGGAAGCGGGGGAGGCCAGTAAGGAGTAGGTTGCAATAATAGAGATGATGAGTGCGTGGATGATAGTTTTGGTGGCATCTTGAGAGAGGAATGTCACACCTGACTTCAGCCTCTGCTTTATTCCTCACATCTAGACTCTCTCCCAGTTCTGTCGACTCCACCTTAAAATCATTGCCAGGATTTGCCCCTTTACTTACCCAATGTGCTACCAAAACTCTTATCCGTTCTCTTATCATCTCCCATCTTGACTATTGCAACTTCCAGCTCTCTGGCATTCCTGACACCCATATATCCACTTCAATCCATCCTAAATGCTGCTGCAAGACTGATCTTCCTCTCTCACTGCTCCACATCTGCTGCACCACTTTACAAGTCCCTACACTGGCTCCTTGTGTCCTCCAGAATCAAATTCAAATTACTCACCAACACTACCCCTGCATACACCTTAAATCTCAAAATACTCTTCCTCTCGCCTTCTTAGATCTACCTCTGACCTGCGCCTTGTCTCGTGTCTAGTAACCACCTCTCACTCCCGCCGCCTACAGGACTTCTCCCGTGCTGCTCCCCACTTATGGAATTCCCTACCATGCCCAATCAGGCTTTCCCACAGCCTTCAAATCTTTAGATGCTGTTTTCAGACAGCAAAACCCATCTCTGTCTTAGAGCTTATTTTATCCTTACCTTTTATACTACTCACACTAATGCACCTTCACTGCCCCAATCTCCACTCTAAGCCACATTCACTTCTCTTGTTTCAGCTGTGCCCTCTTCCACTTAAAATGTAAGTTCTCTCATGAAGTCTTCCTTGTATGTATGTCCTGTTTCCCCTAGTGTACGGTGCTGCAGAGCTCTTTGGTGCCTTACACATCTACAATAATAATAATAATAATAATAATGAGAGAATGGACGGATGGCTGTTACAAGCTATAGGGAGGGGAAAGTGCTCTCACAGGCTGTGTGTCTATCACAGGCTGTAGGGATGTTGGGAGCACTGTCATAGACTGAGGAGCTTGTGATTACTGTCACAAGCTCTGGGCATTGCGGGATGGCTGTCACACGCTGATTGGAGGAAGGGGGAGAGAGGCTTTCACTCCACACATGGATGGAGGGTTTAAACTAAACAGCCACATACTCGGGGAACAGAGGGAAGGCTGTCACAAAGGTAGGGAGTGTGGAGATAGCGTTGCTGCACATTCACTTCCAGCAGGAAGTATAGCTATGTCAGGGGCCATTGAGCTAGCCATGTATTACTAGGGCAAATAGATGGCAGTCCTGGCACACCCTCACGGCCTTACTCCCCTGTGCAGCGACATCGGTCGCAGTGCCCTTTTTATGGCCTTGGTGCAGTCTTATGAAAGGTACTTAAGCCACTTTTGTACAGTACACTAAAGCGCTTTCAATACTCTAGCAGACAATAACATTTTTTCCCAGCTGTCCCTCTCATAAGCCCTATAAGGATGTTTGTGGATTATCTCCATTTGGCTCCTAAATGTTTACTAGCACCTTGCATATTGCATGTTTTAATACTTTTGTAGTGTATATCGCTGTTTACATTGCTGTATAGTATAACAGAGTTACAGGCTTATGATAGTGTATGTGATTTTAAAAGGGAATGCCACATGTTTTTAAATTCAAAGAACCGTTTAAGCATGCATCTGTCAGTTTTTTTTTTTTTTGTTTTTTTTAGCTATCCTCCAACAAATTATTCTCCTTTTCAAAATTTCTCTTGAGGGTAAACAACTATGGCTGGCAGTCACTCTCTCAGACTCTCAACATGTCATATGATGGAAGGAGGGGAACATTTTACAGTGCAGACTGAGCTCAGAGGGGCATTCCAAAGCCTCTCGTCACTACATCATGTGACTGTGGTTGCTTTCGTAGCTACATGACACTGCAGAACTATAAATCATTAATAGCAGCTTTAGAAACACAACAAGGAAAAATGGTAATTACTAAGCAACTTTTTACAGCGTGCCGCAATGATTGATGTTAAAAAGATTACTGATTTAAATGATTGTTAAACATTTTAAACCAAACAATCAAGACATCAGTCTGCATCACACTTGCAAATCAAAGCAAGACACAGGCTGGTAGAATCTGTGACGATGATGAACAACATATCTCCCACAATAGAGGGAAAATGAAAATAATGCAAATGCACAAATGAAACCTAGTGGGTCCCCACGATTCAAACACTATTAGTTAGAAGCCTTTTTATCTCCCTTTCGAATAGCCCAATACGCCCAAACCTTGTTGAACTGCTTTATGGACTTGTGCAACATAGCAGTAAACTTCTCTAACTATAATAAAATAATTTGCCACAATCGTTGTTTATGCTGTCTTCTTATGGGAACAATAAACATATACTGTAAAAAAGCTGTTTCTTACATATCTACTTGAGAGCTGTAGATATCAATTGAAAGATATAGGCTCCTAATTCCTCCTTCATTCGCTATTCACTATATTCCAACTTGGCAGATAACCAATTCTGCTGATTTTCACTTTGTTGCAGCTCTTAGTTGAAGCCTTAGTGCTGCAGCTAAGCTGATAACTTTGTTATTATAAACCACATGAACTCACATGGGCCTTAATTTCATGCATTTAACGCACATTTGTAAAGCCTGTTAAATGTGTTTTGATGCTGATCTTCCAAGAAAATAATGTAAAGAAATTAATCTGTACACGCACACACACTTTATGACGGCTGTTCCCTTCCCTTCAGTTCACAGCACTTTAAACGTTCATAAGCATCAACAATTCATACAACATAATGGAGTTCTATGGAATTCCTTGTTAAGTTATCGGTACACTACTCTGCAGAGACTTTGATATCATGCTTTGAAGAAGTGTAAGGTTTTGTCTACATTTGTTTACAGCCTTTTTTTTTTTTTTTTTAAATGACATTTTATATAAGCCCTAAAGAAGTAGAAAAATAATGTTTGCAGATGATCAATTTAAGTATATTCATAAAAACAATGTTACAGATCACCTTTAACATGTTTGTGTTCTCTGCCAGAGAGGTTCTGATGAGATTCTGGTAGCAGAATCTCATTAGTTGTGTGACGTACAGTACTCTGCATGGCTAACAAGGCTGTAGAAATAACATCACATTACTACTCGGGTTGTTTTGCATAGTGTACATGTTTTATTGACCTTGTGAGATCAACCATCTCCTGTTTGCAGTTCCAGCTTAGATGGACTTGATGCTGACAGTGAAGGTGAGGGGACATACAGCAGATATCACGATTCTAGTTCTCCAGCTAAAGAGGACTCCTCCGACCTTCTTGGGAACAGCGGTGATGAGTTGGACTCACCTGAGGCAAATGCTGATCAACATTTCCAAATCGGACAGTCAGGAACTTTACCCTTCTCTCACAGTAAGGTAATGACATTCAGATATCGGGCTGTTTTTCATGTGGTCGTTTACCTTAATTTATGTGTATGGAATAAATCACTTTTTTCTAGAGTGTTGGAATTGAAATTACTTTTGAAACTCAATTCCCATCCATGTGCCACCGAGTGTGTCCGGGACGGCCGTGAAGGAACTCCGTGGCGCTGTGTCTTCGCTAGTTTTTCTTTGAACCACATAGAAAGTTGCAGGAAATCGACAATGTTCCGTTACCGCACCATGATATCTGCTGGCACACAGCAAAGAATTGAATTCCCCCTTAATGCACGTTTTAATTTATGTTTTGAACAGCTAGGCATTAATTATTTCTGCAAATCTCAGTCAGTAAATGTATCTTTATGTAAATATGTGTTAAAGGCATCCACTGTAAGTTACACTTTTTAAATATATCATGTATATATTTTTTTTCCCAGGATCCTTTGGCCTCTGGTCTTAGATTCCGCTCTTACTCTTGTTCCTCTCCAAAAAACTTTCTTGCGAAGCCTCGCTTGACACGTGATCTTTCCATTGGTGATCCTGGGGAAGGTGAGCGTTCATGTTCTAGATATTCCAGGTATAAGAAATAAGACGAGCAGGACTAGTAGTATGTAGAATATATACTTTCCATATTAATCCTTTTGTGATAAAAGAAAATAAAAAATGTTTTTTTTTTATATTCTTGCAGCTTTTACAAAAACTGGGTGTTGTAGGCAATTGCAATATAAAACAGGTTTTTATTGCCTTTTGGGCTGCTATTAAAGTCATATAATAATAATTTAAATGCAAAAGTATATTAATACTACACCAGTTGGCAACAGATGAGCCATCCATTTTAACAGACCCTCTCATTTACTTCTAAATCTAAATATTTCGCACATAAGCCCCATGTTGTGTTTAACCCTACCCAACTAAACTGTGCTTCGCCGAGGTTAATAAAGAAATGTTTATATATTCTGCTTCTAACATAGTAATAACACATGTTCTGTTGTCTGGCTGCAAGGCTTGCTGTATGCCTTATTAAATGGGCCTTTAGAAGCACGGGCTCACATGTATCTGCGTAAAGAATGTTTTCCTGCTTGTAGACGGTGTTTTCAGCCACAGTGGTCGCTCACTTCTTCAGGCACTTTCATTGTCTAAATCAGTCTCTCTCCTTCACCCGGGTAGTAAGTAATGCAGCGGTGATACGGGAAACGGAAGTCTGGCCTGCTGCATGTTCTTCTTGTAGATTGGAAGGAATTTATTCAGCCCAATATGTTCTTTAAACATTTATGTAGATAGTACACACAGTACAGTTTTCTGTTTCTAGGTGGCTCTACTAAACATGTTAATCTTCCATCACGTGCCACCTGCAGCCTACACATATGGACGCTTTTAGTTTACTAGCAGTATTTAATGTGTCCGTTTGCCCAAAGTATCTGGAGATACAGCCAAGTCTAACTAGGACACATCTCCATGTGCACGTCTATACTGTGCTCTACTTGCAGGTGATGCTTAACCCAAACACATTTTGCCACGCTCCTGCTGGGATGCAAAGTTCATTTTTGCTGCCTGCAATTGGACGTATGCTGAACCCTCGTTCAGGTCCTACGTCTTTGTTAAAGCTCTGGGTTGGCCAGGGAAATGATGATAAATTCCTTCCATCAGTCTTTCACTTTAATGCTCTAATAGGTGGTGGTCCTCTCTTTCATGTACTGCAAAAGGCCGGCCTACACTGCAAAGTTGCACAAATTGCATAGCTTTCACCCCAATGCACAATTCTTGTTAAGCACTTTTTGTCAGTTCGGATTAACTGACTTTAATGAAAATTATTTATTGAGTCAACCTACATGTAATATCATTATAACATCTTTAATTTGACATCTACAAAACAACTTACCTATTTTGCTCTATTGGACACAATAAAATGGAAATCTGTTGTATTAGATTTCTATCAGTAATATATGTGCACGTGTAGCCCTGACCTTTCAGTCCGTTTAACCTAGCTACATTGGTTGGCTTGTTTGTGACTCTATAGAATAAGCCTACAGCATAGCGTCCTTTGTGTGTGCAATCAGCTTTTCTGCTAGCAGAATAATTCATTATCACCTATGTATTTGCAGTAGGAAAACTGATGATCTTAGAGTGTTATAAAGCAAGCTTATGTAACACATTGTCATCTTGGCAGAGACCTAAATTCTACTTGTTCAACTTCTAATAAAGGCTCAATAGAGATTTTTGGGACATTGTTTTGTACTATTTTACTTATATGCTTCAAATGATTTAATTATTTATTTCCATTTAAAATAAACTAGTATTACAGTGACAGCCAGCCTTTGGCTCTCCAGTGTCTGTTACATTTGAAGGGTCTGCTGTACATTTACAGACTAGGCGTACCATCGCAAAAGTGCAGCTTTAATTGTGTATTTTGAGTTACAACTCGAGATATGAGTAACTCAGAATGCATGTGAATATGCAGCCACATGAGGAACGCATCTTGAAGTGGCCAGAGGAAAGATATAGCAGTTCTCATAAGCTTGATGATGATCTACTGTACAGGGTCGGCTGTTTGCACTATAACAGGAAGACCTGCAGCTTTTGGTTGACTTAGGAAACCTACCCCAGCCCTGTCAGTATGGGGAGGAATGCCCTAGGTAAGTAAGGCCAGAAATATTGCGCAGACACCCCCAGCCCTATGCTACTGTAATGGGGCCTTGCCAGGTACCACCTGGGTGGTTTTCCTTAAAATAAGCCTTCTTTTATCTATAAACATCCTAACCCCATAGGGACTCTTCTTTCTCTGGTCCTGAAATAGTCTCTGGCGATTAAAAAAAAACCCCACAGTAGGACAACAACAAGACATAGTCTTGAGGAACGTTTTCTTTGGGTCCAATTTCTCTTGGAAATTCCAACCTGTGGTGACCGGGCTGTGGCTGGTTTCACCTGGTGCTGGTTGCTGCTTTGCAGGGGTATATCATGCTCGTTTTCTCCCTGCTTTAGAAGCATCCAGTCCAAAATATAGCAAAGAGATGTATCTGGAAATGTAACTGGGCTGGAACTCCAGGGGGGCTCTTCTCTACGTCTGCACGCCCCTGATATACTGTTCGTGTGCAGGTATAGCGTTCCATAAGTGCGCATTAATCTTAACACATTTTACTGTACGTGAGCTGTAAGGAAAATTTCACTATAGCGGTCTTCTTCTGTTCAACGCTACATCAGACCCTAAGAACTAGTTAACTCACTGCATGATATGCCTACTTGGCCAAGGATGTTGAGGTCTGTCTTTTATCAGCTACCAAGTCACACCATAAAGATTAATGGGTAACTGTATTTTTAGATGCCCACTTTTGCATTGATGATGTTCTAATTAAGTCTACTAACATTTATTTATTTTGTTACATTGTGTTATGATTTAAAGGATAACATGGTGGTGGATTTTTTACCAAGTGACTTTTACTGTGATAACCTAATGGATCTTACGCTTATTTGTTTTAACAGAACGAGCGTACAGCCTTCCCGACCAATCAAGAGAAAAAAGGTACTGTAGTATTAGTGCTCTGTATGTTATTGGGGACTTTTTTTGTGCAGCAAAATAGTTGTATGAATGTTGAATACACTGTCAGTCAGAATTTGTAAATTAAAAGCTCAAAGTAAAATATTGAAGAAATATGAAACCATTAGATTATACCGTTTTATGGTCATGATCCTGGTAGCTCTGCTGGGACTTTTGTCTACTGTACTCAGCAGTAGGCACACGTTGGCGTAGTTGGTGGGCTGAGTAGGGCAGCAGGCACCACCATGGTAGATGCTAATGCAATAATCTCTTTATTCCTCTTCACTCTTCCATGGCAGCCTGGTCTATGGGTTTGCTTTTTTTTGTTTAGCTAAAGGCAGGTCAAACAAAACCACCCCCTCAGAGAAAGTATATAAGTAAGCTTATCCTCTCAACTCACTTCTTTTTCTGTCAGGTAAGTTAGGAGTTTCTTACTTTTTTGTGTGCTGGGTTCATCATCATCATAATCATCATCATTTATTTATATAGCGTCAACATATTCCGTAGCGCTTTACAATTGGGGACAAACATAGTAAACTAATAAACTGGGTAAAACAGACAGAGGTGAAAAGGCCCTGTTCGCAAGATTACAATCTATGGGACAATGGGAGTTTGATACATGATGCTAAGTCTACATTTTGCATTTTGGTCCAGCAAGAATGCAAAGGTAAAAGTGATTAGTAAGCTAAATGATCCCGTCACACAACAATGTTGGTCAGGGGGTAGTTGTCTTGTGTGAAATTGTGTAACGGGTGGTAATATGATAATCTAGTGAGGTTAAGAGGGTGGTTGAGGAATATTATAAGCTTATCTGAAGAGGTGGGTTTTCAGAGAATGCTTGAAAGTTTGTAGACCAGAGTTTTTCTCATTCCAGTGACGCACCACTTTTGGGGTAAGCTTAAGTTAGTTCGGTGACCAGGGGACTGCCATGCTGCTACCTCCAGGAGTAGCGTTGGTAATGTATAGTATATCATCCCTTTGAGCGCTGGAGCTGTGTCTGCGCATTTGAGCGCACCAAACCATCACTGGGTACCAGGAAAATACTCGGAACTGCTATAAATAAGTGTTCCCTGTCCAAACGGAGAGCGCTGTCTTATCGTTTCTAACAAGTCAAGCAGCCTCATGTGGTAACAGCACAGTAAGCCCCTAACTTTGGGGTGTTTTTAAATGTATATATATTGTAAGTCCATTGTAATGAGTGAAACTGCAATTTCAGGGTTCTCTCTTTGAAGAGTGTCTTAGAATTTTTCCTGTACATCATTTTGTGAAAGAGTTAATCTATAATGAATGGACCCAGGTGAAGAAACATCAAAGACTGGAACGGATCTATCCATTTGGGGATGAGGACCTTAGAAGTGGAGCTTAATTCCAAGAGTAGATGCAGCCATAGCTCTTATGTCTACTAGGGCAACTATTCCACTGGAAGGAGTCATGTTTCTTCTTGTATCACTATAAAATCAGTGGCTATGACCTCAGTAGCCATAGGATTATGGGGTGAAAATCACCATACAAACATCCAGGGAAAAGTGAACAGACACAATTTAGTAAAAGTGTGAAAATTATGCCCAAGGGTATAGAGTTACTCTGTGAAGCATGTTTGGATATTATTATTTTTTTTCTGCAAGAGCTAAGGCATCCGCAGCAGTTGCAAGAGGACTCTATGGTTATGACCTTGGGCGGGCAGACCGCCAATCAAAGAACAGTCTGGCTAACCATCCATTTTTTAGAGAAAAATTAGGTTAGTTGTCTTGTGAGAAATCAGACTGGTTTCCACAACAACGCAGAACTAGAAATTTACCGTCTTTATCGTCTCTGCAACAGTCCAAGGTGGCAAGCAGCTATAAGCCAGGAAGGTAGTATTCTAGAGCGATTCCAGACTGCACCTAGACAGTTCCTCCAGCCATGTAGACCTAATGATGTAACAACAAATTAAAACTCACAACAATTGCTATTGTCAGGAACAGTCCTCAATAACAATTACAGGGGGTAAAATTTAACATTTTTCAGAAGTGTGGACCCACCTCATATCAGATCAGTGGGTGTTTGACATTATAAATAGAGGTTATAGAATAGAATTCAGACATTTCCCCAAAGGAAATTTCTTTGTCCGGTCAGAAACTCCATCAAGCAAAATAGAGGTGTAAGTTTGCAAGGTCTATTGAGGATCAGTGCAATTCCTCAGCTTTCCCCAGAGCAAGTAGGAAGGGATTTTTATTCCAGACTGTTCCTTGTCAAGAAAGTTTCAGGAGCCTTTTGCACGGTTTTGAATTTTAGAAGACTCCACAAGTTTGTCAGCAAAGAGGACTTTATTGCTACAGGAGCATTAAAGTAAGCATCCTGAAGATCTATGGATATCATAAAGAACAGGAAATTTCTCAGGTTTTGTATGATGTCTACCTTTTGGGCTGGCAGAACTTTCACCAAGGCACTAGTTAAATTGGTAGCAGAATTAACGATGCAAGGAGTAAAGATATGACCATATCTGCACAACATTCTTGTTGTGGGTGAGTCGGAGAGGATAGACAGCTTCAGAACAGCCCAGGTAATATGTTTTATTTTACAACAACATGGATGGGTAAGGAACAAGAGAAAGAGTCATCTTGTACCAACACAGCAGATGTCTATTTGGACTCCCAGACATTTCTACAACAAAACAAAATATCATTGTCAGAAGAAGATGTGCCAAAACTACAGATTCATTATCGTTCAATGATAAAGAAAGGGCTGCGGCTGATGGGAATGTGTTCCTTGGCAATAGGAGTAGGCCCTTGGGCAAGTTCGCACATTGAGGGATCTCCAACTGGAGTTCCTGAAGAAGTATGGTCATAAAAACTTCTTATTGGACCAAACCATAAAACTGTCAGAAACCACAAAGCTAGGAAATATAATTACCAATGTTTTTTTTTTAATTTCTTCTAATTAAAAAAATGCCATTTTTAACCACAAATTTTATTTGGTGTTTTCCATTGTATGAGTAATGAATAGCAGTGACTACAGTAAGAAGGCATTTTGTTGCATAATGGAAATTCCAGACATAGTAGTCACATAAAATAACATTACAAATGTTTATTGTGTTGTTAGATGTAAAATATAATGATGTGACCACAAGTCCTTATTGTGTGCCTTACGTTCCAGTGCACGTATATTTGTAAAGGAACGCTTAGTACTGATAACCTCATAGGATTCTGTTCCTGCCGATGTCTGACTGAATGCAGGGAGCTTGTTCCAATCATGACTCTTCCATGTGGTAGACCTAGACACTTTTTGAGGCACTGAAATAATAATTAAAGCATTTTTCTTTTACACAATGTAAGGGTATATGCACAAAGGCTTCTGATAACCACATAAAATGGGAAAAATACGCAGACATAATATGTCCGTAGAGGTGAGCCTATAAAGAGGAAGATGTTTCAAGCAGGTTTTAAGTATTAGGTGAGAAATTTTAAGCTACTGCTTCCCATCCGGCTGGTACATCTATAGTTTATTACACTATATGTACACAATATTTGTATACATGGTAAAAAAATAACTATTTGTGTGATGAAATAGGAGGGTGTTATTTTATTGCGCTGCAGATAAGATAGGCCCAGACTTGTATATCTCTTAGGGCTCATACCCACTGAAGTTTTTTTAAGTGCATTTTTTAAGCAGGTACGGCACAAGAAACCATTGTTTCTAGTAATACTACATCCCTTCACATTTTAGTTGCAGTAGCATTTTACAGAGCACTATCCCATCTTTCTTATGTTTAAATAAATTAATCTGGAAGCCTACGTTAATCTCGAACACACCAATAGAACTAAATATCAAAAGCTTTTGCATTCTTGATTTTTTAATACATTTATAAATGCAAATAAAACGCCAGTGGGTATGAGCCCTTGCTCATCTATCATAACTTCATTATAATTAATATGTCATTACTTTGCCTTTAAAGATATTGCCGTTTGATATCTGCCCTGCAAAGTCGCTGATTATCGCCGACTTGCAAAAACCGCAGATTGATACATTTACCCCATGGACTTAAGGACAATAAAACAGGAGCGTACAAAAAAAGTTTGTGGAATCAACAAAATGATTCTATTAATTGGCTACAGTTTTTCTTCCATAATTCAAAATTATTCAAAAACATAACTTAGATGTAGGAAAATAGACAACTGCTGAATGCCAATTGTAAAGTGCTGCGGAATTTGCGGACTATATATAAATGATGATGTTGATGAATCCTTTCTCAGAGGAAACTCAGTGGACAGATCTTGAGAGAAGAGTTTACCTTGTGTGTATCATCAAAAGAATAATAAAAAATGTTTTAAAGTTTGTAAAATGCTGTAAACCAATTATTTACTGGAGAGCGGTGAAAGTCTTGAGTGTAATTTGGATGTAGCGCAAGGTGTGTTTTTCTATAGTAAATATTTTAAGTGGTTGTAGCCGGATGCAAAGTTTGCTGTATTTTTTTATGTTGCAGTTTTAAATGCTGTTTCTAAAAATATATAAATAAAATACAAAACAAACAATATTACATTTTTTAGTTCTCTTTTAGGTTAGTGTATAATTATAAAGAGAAACACAGGTTGTCGGGTCTGGTTTACTGCCTTGGGATATAATATATTTTGTAAACAATGGTTTTCTCTCTCTAGAATTGAAGAAGAGGAATGGGACAGGTATATGACCCCTACAAAACCAGAATCCGAGAAAAACAAAGTCAGCCGCACTTTCAGCTTCTTACGGAGCAGGATGACTAGCACACGGAACAAAAGCAAGGTGACCAGTGCCCCCTAGTGTTACATTTTTATAACCATAACAACATTACACTTGGGCTTATATCAGAGTGTAGAAGTAGGTTGATTGTATCTGTTACCACTAAAAGCAGGACTAAAGAACAATATACAAACTCCTCAAGTCTTTGCTTGTGGTTATTCAATATAGAAGTGTTACTGCTTCCTGCTCCAGTCTGTAGACCCACTCTGCTGCCTCAACACACTAAGGGAAGTGGCAATATGCTGTCACAACCTCTAGACCGGTCATGGTACCCTGGTGAGAAGAGCCACCTACTGCTTCTGTCCAGAGCTGTCTCATTAATTAGAGGATGGCAG
Organism: Mixophyes fleayi; assembly: GCF_038048845.1. NCBI lineage: Eukaryota > Metazoa > Chordata > Amphibia > Anura > Limnodynastidae > Mixophyes > Mixophyes fleayi. The sequence continues at coordinate 383,366,651 of NC_134402.1, read as the reverse complement.
CGTGGCCTCTGTTGTACTGCTCTGTGTGCCTACAGTCATGGCCAAAAGTTTTGAGAATGGCTCAAGTATTGTTGTTCACAAAGTTTGCTGCTTCTGTGTTTTTAGACATTTTTGTTGCTATTGTATACTGAAGTAAAATTACAAGCATTTCATAATCACATACAGTTTATGCAAAGAGTCAATATTTGCAGTGTTGACCCTTCTTTTTAAAAACTTCTGCAATTCGCCTGGCATGCTGTCAGTCAACTTCTGGGCCACATACTGACTGATGGCCGCCCATTGCTGCCTAATCAATGCTTGGAGTTTGTCAGAATTTGTGGGTTTTTGTTTGTCCACCCGCCTCTTGAGGATTGACCACAAGATCTCAATGGGTTTAAGGTCTGGGGAGTTTACTGGCCATGGACCTATATTTTGATGTTTTGATCCCCGAGCCACTTAGTTATCACTTTTGCTTTATGGCATCATGCTGGAAAAGGCATTGTTCATCACCGAACTGTTCTTGAATGGTTGGGAGAAGTTGCTCTTGGAGGATGTTTTGGTACCATTCTTTATTCATGGCTGTGTTCTTAGGCAATATTGTGTGTGAGCCCACTCCCTTGGCTGAGAAGCAACCCCACACGTGAATGGTCTCAGGATGCTTTCCTGTTGGCATGACACAGGACTGATGGTAGCACTCACCTTTCCTTCTCCGGACAAACGTTTTTCCAGATGCCCCAAACAATATGAAAAGGCATTCATCAGAGAAAATTACTTTATCCCAGTCCTCAGCAGTCCAATCCCTGTACCTTTTGTAGAATATCAGTCTGTCCCCGGTGCTTTTCCTGGAGAGAAGTGGCTTCTTTGCTGGCCTTCTTCACACCAGGCCATTCTCCAAAAGTCTTCGCCTCACTGTCTGTGCAGATGCACTCACACCTGTCTGCTGCCATTCCTGAGCAAGCTCTGCACTGGTGGAACTTCGATCCCACAGCTGAATCAACTTTAGGAGACGGTCCTGGCGCTTGCTGGACGTTCTTGGGTGCCCTGAAGCCTTCACAACTATTGAACCTCTCTCCTTGAAGTTCTTGATAAATAGTTGATTTAGCTAGCAGCAATATCCTTGCCTGTGATGCCCTTTTTGTGCAAAGCAATGATGACTGCACGTGTTTCCTTGCAGGTAACCATGGTTAACAGAGGATGAACAATTATTGCAAGCACCATCCTCCTTTTAAAACTTCCAGTCTGTTATTCTAACTTAATCAGCATGGCAGAGTGATCTCCAGCCTTGTGCTCATCAGCACTCTCACCTGGGATATTGAGAGATTCACTGACCTGATGTCAACTGGTCCTTTTGTGGCAGGGCTGAAATGCAGTAGAAATGTTGTTTTTGGGATAAAGTTTATTGTCATGGCAAAGAGGGACTTCAAAATTAATTGCATTTCATCTGATCACTCTTCATGACATTCTGGAGTATATGCAAATTGGCATCATAAAAACTGAGCAAGCAGACTTTGTGAAAAATAATACTTGTCATTCTCAAAACTTTTGGCCATGACTGTACTCTCTCACAGCTACCAAAGTGGTAATACATGTCTGTTTTTGACTCCATTACTTCCGATCTCAAGAATCCAGAAGTTTGAGGGAGAACAGGAGACTAGAGCGAAATAAGACTCTTGAAAGATTTGAGAGACGTGAAATGTCTGTATTTATGTAGAAGTTTTACTGAAGGTATCTGAAGTGTTCTCCATAAGGGCAATTCTATAAAGTAGAGTAGCATAACGTTCCATATTGGGCACATAATGATCCTCATAACATTTCAAGGCTTACGCAAAATAAATTTTACGCATGGACCGGTTTATTAGATTTCATTGATTAAATAACATGACTCATGCTTCTATTTATGTGATTAAATTAATGTTACAGAGACTTAACAGGAGTTGATTTAAACTAATTTAGATGAATAATTTTTTTGTGTCTTTTTAAAAAAAAATAAAACAAAAATATGCAAGTACTTAGATAAATATTAGAGTGTTACCATTTCACCTATAAGGTGGCTCTTTTTGGGTTTCTAGCCATATTTCTCAACAAATCTATATTAAAGTGAAACAGAAATACTTGTGTGTTACTGCACAGGACAGCTTTGAATTTCATGACCTGTCATTCTCAGCTGATGGTTTGTTTCTTGCTTTCAGTACATTTTAAAAATACAACACTTTGCTGAAAGAAAAATGTATTTATGGTCTTTTCAAAGCCACAATGTAAATTGGTCTTTCCCTGGGGATAATACATTCTCAGAGTTATTCTGAAGCATCTTGTATCTCATTTAATGAGAATGAGCTTTATTAGCCTCAATACATACTTCTTATGAGGTGTTGGGAGTAATTACTTACGGAACACTGCATATGTGGCAAGTTGGTTGTGTAGAGTTTAATTCCTTTATCTTTTTTGGGGCAAATTCTATGAAGACAAAAAACAAGGATGTGAAGGTGAACAGACACCAGTTTGTAGTGGGTACGTTCTCCGGCGTGGTACCGTGTTTGGTGTGCGAGAAAGCTCTCCTTGGGAAGGAATCCTTACAGTGTTCCAGTAAGTAAGCAATGGATGTGATAATGTTACTTTCATACCTGCAAACCAATGACAGAGGGGTTAAATGTTACTACAGTAAAGAAATAATAAAAGCAGTATAAATGCAGGGAATTCATTTAAAAATGCAAATTTTCTAGATGTTAAAGCATGAATCTGTGGTATTTAACTTGCTGGTCGATTTTTATATTATATATATATATATATTATATTTTAAACAATCCACCTATAAATGTGTACTGTACTTGGTGTGGTAGATAAGTAAGCACCACTTTAGTAAGTAGATTGCCTAGATACACCCCTGGTAATATAATAGCAGTCTTCTACTCTAACACGCCCTTGCTAATGACAAAGATGAATCAATGGAAGATGAAAGCAGAGCAGGCACTTCATGGACTTGTCCAGAAGAGTTTTCAATGCAACATGTTTTTGTAAACTCTGTGACGGGCCAACCCCATTTTCGTCTTTGATTTTCTTTACTTTGTTGTTATTTTTTTTCTGTTTTCAAATGAGATGATATATGATGATCTAAAACTTCCTCTCAAAACATATCGGTCAAGTAACACAAAATTCATGCAAACATTGTCTCAAGGGTAGAAGTGTTTTCAGCTTTAGAACAGACACACATGATGGGAAGAGAGTGATATAAAAGTAGACTAGGGCCAGCTGTATGTGTGCAGGGCCGGGGGTGTTCCCTTAGCCTGCAGGGAGTGACATTTCGATGTTCTGTAAACTATAGATGACACACTTGTCTGTGAAGTCTGTATATATGTAATAATACCTTATCATTTATATTAAAGCACCCAATTTCACTTGTTCACTTTGTGAAAAATAATATTGTATTTTTTTTTCTTTATTAAGCACGTGTTTTAAAAAATTGGGTGCAGTACCTCTAAATAGCCGCTGGCAGGTTCTGTCAGTGCAAACGTTTTGAATTTCACTGCTAACATTTCATTGATCTCCTATCATTAGTTCCATTACAGTTTTAACCAGCTGTATATTTCCCAATTAAATCATTTTTTTTTAGTAGCTTTTTTTTAAAAGTAAAGACAGAAATCTGTCAGAGGAGCATTTTAGTACATGCAGTTTTCTGATTAGAAAATCTATCATCATAACATAGTGAATGGAGAACGCTGTTCAGCTATCGCTGCACAGCCGTTCCCGCTGTCAAAGTGCTGCATGAGGCATCGTGACAGCGGAATCACTATGGTGCAATGGGGAGCAGAGTTCCACAGTCACTTAGTGCATTACAAGCCCAGCATATTTTCTTTGACGTTTTTCCTACATTGATATTGCTACCTGTTATTGTAACTTTTGGTTGTGTGCATTTTTTTTTTTTATCTGTTTTAATAGGAATTTTCCTTTTATTTTAGATTGTAATGTGAACGTACATAAGGCCTGCAAAGATGCTACTCCAGCATGTACAAAGGTGAATAAATCACTTGTATATAGAATTATATACCCAACTCCAGACACCCTTTTGCTTAAAAGTAAGCTCTGGGTTTACTTATAATTTAAATGTAACCGATCACCCCCCTCAGTCTATTAAAATACACCCTCCACTATTCTCTAGGTTGCATGGGCTGAAGAACTTTGTTTTCAAGTAGGTCTCTGGTCATTATGTCTGGTCAGCTGATTAGTAACTAGTCCAGGCAGCATTTCATTCACACTGACACACTTGGAAACAAATCCCTCTGTCCACTACAGCCTGGATAATGGTCTAAGCAGTGTTTCACCATAGGTAAGCACCCAGCAAATGGTGGTCATCCTGTGGCACGATGCCCATAATTCTATCAGTTGGATCCAAGCGTTCTCCTTTTAATGGAGGGTTATTGTCATACTGTATATGGGTCATATAAGATTAATTATATGAACAGCTATTACAATAAAAAAGTATTTTTTAAATGGCAAGTTTGTTATGCTTGTTTTGCAGAACATATTAACTTATATTTTACAGGCTGTTCTTTCAATTCTGTTAAACTTCTGTGTGGAAAATAAATATCCATTTAATGCTTGAAAAAGATTTATTTTTTTCATAGAAATTTCAGGACCGGTATCATCCAAAGTACAAGCAACCAGCTGTCATTTCAAGTAAGTGAGAAAAAAAAAGAAATACTCTACCTGACAAGGTACACCCCTTTGAAATACTTATTATTATTATTATTATTATTATTATTATTTAATCTCTGTAACCTTGTCTGTGAATAATTTTTCATCTTTACACATTCCCGGTAATACCCCTGTTGTTTGTGCTGTGGTACGGTCCTCTATGCTGTACTCGCTAGTACCAGGGACTGTTACTGGTATCACTCCTGGAGCTCATAGAGAGGGTGCTGTGTGGTGGGGTGTATGACCATTTCCACTCTGTAAAATGACTGATTTTTGCACTAGCGGAGGTTCATGGTTTTAAACAAACACATTTTGCACCTCCCAGTTTTTCTGTACACTTTACTCAATATATAATACTGCTATAAGCACATAAATGGGCCACCTGTAATTAAGTTGATTTAGATGTCCCCTCACTAACATGATTAAGTCAAGCTAAGTATTTAAGCAGGAAAAGGGAAATATTTTAGTTCCTGACAAGGGTGGGACTAAATTGATAAGGAGGTTGGACTTTTGGCTAATGCACAGCGCACTTCCTGCCTCAATGCATCCCTTGGCACTCTTCTAGTTATAGAGGTGTCCCACTAGCAGAGAGTAAGAGCACCTTGGTGTGTACTAGGCAGACCATCTGGTGCAATATATTTCTAGCACCTTTCTTAATATAGCGGTCTGTTATTGTCTCTGATGTAAAGTAACAGCATTCAATAATCTAACGATTAAACAATGTGCTCACAGCTTATATATTCAGATATAGATGCCTTGTTGCTTGCTGTGCAATTCAGAGTAAATGGAGAGCCCAAACCAGCATGAATGTTATCTTGTATGGTTATATATCTGTAGATTAAGATGAGGAAGGTGTAGCTCTGGGTTTAAGGCCATAAAACAATGAAACTTCTGTTAAAAGCGAAAGGGCAGACCTATGTTCTGCATATGGTGCTATGTAAAACTATATGCACTATACAGCATAGTAATAATAATGGTAAAAGTGTCAATAGACAAAGGTGACCTAGACTGCAATTAGCAGCTGAGTGGTTTTTCTTTGTTCTATAATGGTGACCGATCATTCAGAGTATAATGGACAAGTTCCTCAGTAACAATAGTAAAGTATTTCAGTGGTGTAAGGCTTTGTGTTCTGCCCACAGATGTAGTCTGGCCTTTCTCAAGTGTTTACATTTGTTTGAAAACATTTGTTTTTATCTTTCTCCTACTCACTGTCTGTAGTCATTCTGCTTGTACAGAAAGACTATTCTAAATATGATGTCACTAAGTAACTGCCGTCAGTTCAAGTTTACGTTGGATCTATTATTGCTAAACATAAGGTGAACCAAATAAAAGTGTGTATTTAGATCAATCTATATATTATATCAATTATATAATCTCTCCTTGATCCTGAACCTTATAAATGAGACAGAAGGATTCATTCATTGACCGTGCGAGTAGGTGCACAATGTGCACTGATCCTCAGCAATTATCTTTGTTTTATGTCTGGTGCACAGAACATGTGTAGACAATGATAATCATTTAGAGTTAGAAGCAAAGCAAAAAAAGGAGCAGCTCTGCACCTTAGAAGGGTGCCCCAGGGGTGGTGGAACAATGCCCCCCCTCCCCCCCTCCCCCCATCTCTAGATTTGGAGTTGGGAGAGGACATGTCCTAGAGCAACACTAAATTGCAATGTACACATAAAGCTGTCCAGTGTACTATATGCAAACGCTGCCAGTATTTTCCCTGCATGAATTAAAAATGTGTTTGCACCCCTTGCGTTGCAATATGGGTGGTCCAAGAGTAAACTCGCTCCCTTCGTTAGAATGCTACCCTGGTGGGGTTTCACCCCAGATTGGAGCTTGGTTTTCCATATATAAATGTCCCATGCAATTATTTTAGGTTGCAAAACCACTATCTATCCTTAAATAATATATAATTTGCTTTTACATGCTAATAAACCCAAATAGAAACCATGACAATGGTTTAGCTGATGAAATGTAAGCTTTCTCCTGATACCATTCAAAGGAGGACATGCTTCTCTTTTATTACATGATTTCTTCAATGTGTTATCTGTTAATTTATGTGAAATGTAATTATTATTATTATTAACATTACAGATTCGTCATTCAAGGAAATCCCACAGCCGCTTCCCTCCGCTATTCCTCCCTCAACGTCATTGACTCTTGGACTAAGTTCTGGGAAGAAAGACTCTACACAATCGATAAGCCCCCTGTCTAGAAGCGTTACCATAGCTAGTATAGACAGGTCGGTGAGATTTATGACAACAAGCACTTATTAAATTGAATTTGTAAAAGCGTATTTACCGCTTATTCCTTACTTGTGTGGAAGCTGTGATTTGTCCATTGACATGTACAGTGTCCCTTACAATATTAAGCACTGAGATGTGTTCCATATGTTGATTTAATCTAGGACTGCACAATGTACTTTATTCCCTGGGAACTGTGAAATATTAATAATGACCATGTTACACCTCATTGTATAGGAGATCAGACCAGTCATTGGAATCTGACGGGGACACAAGTGGCTCTAGATCCAGGTCACATTCAGAAGAGCTGTTACAAACTACGGGAACCCCTCCATCGATTGACTCTTTCGCCATTGAAGGTTTAATTACAGCTCTGTGCTGCATTATTGAAGTGTATAATATAGCTCGCTGTCTTACTATAGCTGCACATTGTCTGATCAATCTCTGGGCTCCTTCAGAGATTCCAATGTTATTATTGGCTTTATAGCATTAGATAACATATTTTAGAAAACGCCACATTTTATATTTGTAAAATGTTATCTCATAAATAAGATATATTTATTAGTAATATTTCATAGGCAGCAGCGCATTAAATAATCTAGAGCTTATACTTAGAACATTAGGACAGAATATAAAATGAGTAACTGCTTGCGATTATCATTTTACATAGATGTTGAAGACGCAGCTCTGTCCAGTGACTTCAGCAGTGATACCCTGGAGTTTGAAGCTGAGTCATGGAGCTTAGTGGTGGAGTCGTCGTTCTGCATTAAGCAAGAAAAAGATGTGATTAAGAGACAAGATGTTATTTTTGGTAAGTAGTTTTACAAAAATTCTGTATGGTAAAAGTTTCTACTGTTCTGCTTGGAGGCCGTAGTATTATGGGAAGATAACAAGCGACAACCTATAGAAATATGAATTTTGTGATACGGGGGTAAATATCCTGTGTGTACTTTGGGGTAATTAAATAGGATTCTTGGAATGGAGTCATATTTTATTTTGTTGCCCCCACATAGAAACTCCAGCCGCATTGACCAGGCAGGTGCTGGGTATCACTATGACTGGGGGACCCACTCTGAGGATCTCTGTTATAGTGTGACTGCCCCAGTCTAACCTGGTGCTACGTTCTACTTTAGCAGGGGGGACCCCACTCTCATTGGGTAGGGGAGGTCGAGAGTCATCAAAGCAAATTAGAAAAATTGATTCATGAGATATTTTCCTATCATTACGCATTGACCCCAAAATGTCACGTTTCATTGGTGGTATTTGAACTTAAATGTTTCAGTTCCTACCATAACCACACCACACAGTACAATGAATTGACCATCCGTATTTACATAGACTGTAAATGCTGCAGAATGGGAATTTACAAATGCAGTGAGAAATGATATTCTACAGGGGCGAAGCAAAAGTGGAACACAAACATTTCATTGCTGTCCCTCATCTCTTATGTGCGTGGACAAAACCTATCAAGCACAGGAAAGAAAACTCCTTGCGGTATATTTACTAAACTGCGGGTTATAAAAAGTGTAGATGTTGCCAATAGCAAACAATCAGGTTCTAGCTGTCATTTTGTAGAATGTACTAAATAAATTACTAGAATCTGATTGGTTGCTATAGGCAACATCTACACTTTTTCAAACCCACAGTTTAGTAAATATACCCCCTTGACTTTATGTAACAAAACTTTAACACAGTTATAATTATGCTGGTATAAATTTAGTGTTCAATTTCTTCTGTGTTTCACTCCAGAAAACACTGGATAAATAACTGTAAATTGAAATTATTATTTAAAGAGATGAAGTTTACAAGTCGTATTGATGCAATGTGTTTGAGCCCTGTTTTTGTAGTAGAATGGCTGAGGAAATCCATTTTTCCACACTGTCCACAGTTTGTTCCTGTTTATGTTCTTCAAAGAGTCATTTTCAGACTTCATCCAGTAGTGTTTATAGTTCTTTGTCAAATGGTTTCTTTCCATTGGCTGAATGTAAACAGAGGATTACAGAGTTTCTTTGCTTTTACATTCGATCGTCTAGAGACTAAAACGGGAAATCCTGAGTCCTGATAGAATAGGTTTTATGCAGGTCAAACACAATTCATTGCCATTGGCATGTCTGCTATTTCTTTGGCAGATCTGAAGGCCATTTGGATAGAGTGGCAAAGGTTATGTACTACAATAGTAGATGTGAAGTTCAGGCGTTCCTTTCATCTGGAATGGAGCATTAGATTGTAAGATGTGCTGGCCCTGTTTCCCAGGGAGTCTTACATTCTCAGAAGATGTTTCAATTTAAACTTGCTGAACTTCTTCTCCTATGAAAGACACTGGACTTCAATTACGGAGCGTGCACCTGTGTATCGCCTAGATGTTCCACTCTGCGCACATTTGGATGCTTTTCTGCTGTGAAAACACGCATTGTGCAGAACCACCTTCTTAATGACATTAAATTTGCATTTTTCTCCTAAAATTCTCCTTAACCTCCTTTATGACTTGAATTAATCTTGTGTGTGAGGGGGCACTGTTACTGTACTTTAGTACGGTCATTCCTCCCAAGGAATGCTCCCTCTTTACACTTTTCTTTTCATGTTTTATTGGTATTTCTGAACATGTTTCTCCCACCAAAACAGCAAAAACCCAAATTACACCCAGTCAGGGGCAATTAACATATGTCACTCATACAAATAGTGTAGAAAGGCAAATTGCTGCAGAGGTAGCAACAACTTAACAGCATAATATGAAACTATAAGCAATGCATCAGGTATGCAGATTGCCAAAAGAAATGCAAATAATTGAAACAGAGAGAGTGACTGGGTGTCTGCTTAGCCCCATTCACATCCAACAATCTAAGTCTCACAGGACAAAGGGCGATGTTCACCATTTATAGCAAATCTTCTCATACTTATCTAACATGTTACAACTAGTGTACATGAATCTTTTGTGGCCACAACTGTCATTAACCACATCATACCAGTCACCAAGACTCCGCCGCCCTGGTGCCATCCACCTCCTGGCAATAATGACTTTAGCCAACATGAACAAAGTGGATAGTAACTGTCTAATAAGTTTATGCATCCTGCCCGCCAGGTCTAGTCCAAAAAGACACAATCTAATAGGGAGTACCTCCCACTTAGAGTTTCAATATGCAGTCCATGACTTTGCTCCAAAATACAGATACCATGGGACAATCACATAGGAGATGCCAGAAGGTGCCCCACTGGCCCCCACATTTGGGACAGGTCATTGCATGGCCCCCACTAGATTTAGAGAGGAGTGAGATACGCGCTATGCAGGATAAAAACCTGAATCTGCCAAAATTTTGCATATGCAGAGACCTTATAGGTCAAGTATCCTACCCTAGTCCTGATTAGACCTAAGTCAGCTTCCCAAGCAGCGTGCAAACCCAAGAGGTCATTGTCGCCAAAGCCACCAAAAAGAATGTAGTATATAGATGATAAGGTGTTGGGGACCAAATCTCATCAACAGGAGTCTCAATGGGTCGTCATGGAGAATCCATATGTAAAAACTCACACAGGTCAGTACTGAACCAAAGGGGAGTTTCTAGATCATACCCAGAGTCAGCTGTAAGGTTGACTGAAAGGCGCCATATTCTAGCTGCCTGGGACATCTTCACACTTTTACCTTCAATAATCTCACTCCACAAATTGAAGGCTCATTATTTGCAATGGAGTGTTCTACAAAATGTCCTGCATTGCCGTCTCTCTATCCAATTCTCTCCACAGACAGGTACAACGTTCTGCTCCTCTGCAAACGCCGCCATCTTACTCTGTAAACCTTTTTGTACTTTGAAGGAAATACTTGCATATTTGCAAACCAAGGTGTACAGTACTTCCTAAGAGGCGCCTTGGTCCTTGGTATACTGTAAAGCACATTTACTGCGAGAGGATGCCAACATGAGGGAGGTGCAATACTGGCGGCCCTTTTACTGCTTGTGGCTTGTTCTCAAGGTTTTTTTCCCTGTTATTAGGACATAAAAAAATATCTACTAGCCTACATCTACAAATCCTCCCATGCAATCCCTGGCATTCCGTTTGTCATTCCATTATTTAGCAGTGCTCCTCACAGTGTTTGCAGAAAAAGCACTTGGTCATGTCTGGGTGTATGACGAAGTTACTGAGCAGCAGCTGTTATTTCTGTAAGGCTTTGGATAACAAGTCTTCAGCTCATATACCTGGTTTGTTTAGTTTTTTTTGTGCTTGGTGTCTATAAGAAAAATGTACTTAGAAATATGGAATTAGTATAATTGTCTGTATGCTGGAGCAGATTTAATTATATGATCCACTGATTTATGTGTATGCTAAGCTACTCATCTAATTGTCTTTCTGAATTTAATCATAATAAAAATGATATTAGTGTGAATATGGAGGAAGGTTTAAAAATAAAAATTGGTTAGTGAAAACAAATTGAATATAATTATACCGCAAATGACCTGTAATGAGTTCATGTATCCTGTTCCTTTTTTTGCAGTCCTTAATAATTACCTACAGACTAATCTCATTGCAATTTGTGTCAAGGGATAAATAGTAATTCAAAGAATATTTTATATACATGTCTATCTCCTAAAACTGATTAGAACATTGTCCTCCTAACATTCTGAAATTAAGTTCCCTCCTATATTGCAACTGAAGACGTAGAACTTTGGACACTAGGTTGAGACAGGGTTTATTCATTTATAAGAATAAGTATGACTTAAATGAATAAACAACCCGACTTCCTCCTAGCCTGTAAATATGAGATATATCAGCTTTACAAGCCATCATTTATTTTTAGGATTGTTGTATTATCCTGTTGTTGTTGCAGAACTCATGCAGACGGAACTGCATCACATCCAGACCCTGTCCATTATGTCTGAGATATTCAGGAAAGGGATGAAGGAGGAGCTGCAGCTGGACCACAGCACTGTGGACAAAATCTTCCCGTGCCTGGACGAGCTGCTGGAGAGCCATAAGTCCTTCTTCTGCAACCTGAGGGAGCGGAAGCAGGAGTCCAGGGAAGGCAATGACAGGAACTTTGTGATCAATAGAATTGGAGATGTCCTTGTGCAGCAGGTACTGGATGTGGTGTCATTTTGCATAAACAATCTGATATATAGAAAAATGAAAAGAAACCAAATATAATGTTCTCTGTTTGACCAGTAGTGCTCCCAACTTTCATGGCCCAGCCCCATTCACAGACAATAACATGCTGTCCCCTGTCACTGAGCGATCCATCTTATAAGTAACATTGGACTAAAGCTGTCATGTTGGGGCAGCATGGTGGCTTAGTGGTTAGCACTTCCGCCTCTCAGCACTGGGGTCAAGAGTTCAATTCCCAACCATGGCCTTATCTGTGTGGAGTTTGTATGTTCTCATGTTTGCTTGGGTTTCCTCCGGGTGCTCTGGTTTCCTCCCACTCTCCAAAAACATACTAGTAGGTTAATTGTCTGCTACCTTATCCATTCTGCACCTAAAGTGCACCTAAAAATAATAATTTATAGGCTCTTCATATTTTTCAACATAATAATTGGTAACTTGAATAAGACCATAAACCATTGAAATCCACATACTGGAGAAAATTGTAATTGGGTTATCCACATATGTTAAATTCTGCTTCTTGACTGGTAATGGGAATCCATTGAAGACATGAGAGCATGCAGTATAATATTATACTTGCTTACCAGTCCACCTTGTATATGGTCATTAAAGAGACTTGAATATACCTTCTATTTTGGGGGAGGGGGTGTGTGTGTGACTTCTAGTTGACGATCTGGTTCAAGTTACCACCTATATATTATTAGTTTTGGAAGAATATACAGAAAATATAGATACTATGAGTTGTTATGACTGATTACTCATCCATCTGTCTTTAACGTAACAAATAGAAGCAAGGTTGTTGTTATTTTGTGTGTTGTGCTGGGCCCTACAAACTTTTATCTCATTGCTAAATATAAAATATTAACATTTATATTTTGCTACAGAATTTATAATTTGCTACAAAATGTAATCTATTTCAAATATTCTTGTACTATTCTTATTAATTTATTTATATGAGTGCTGGGATATTAATTTAGGACTTTTAGTTAAGTCATGTGGTGACTAGACCTATCCCATAGCAACTTGTTTCAGCACTCCCTTCAGACCGCCTTCTTGCAGACAGGATACATTACAACAAAGTGATATTACACATTAATGTTTAACATCAGGAGATAACACTAGCCACAGTAAGTAATACATTATCTAAAATTGAATTTAAACACAATTTGCAATAATCTTTAATTTCCAAATATTTATATGTTTCATAATTGGGGCAGTTTCTCTATTAACACACCCATGTGTTAATAGAATGCAGTGGTCAAGATTATACTTTCCACCATTCCTTAGTAGTCCAGATACTAATTTACACGTGGTTTCCTGTTTCACAATGTTGTACAAGTATGCTGGCCTGAAAATGGGTGGATGTTTACAAACTTACTAGGTTACAATATAATAAATATACACCAGGTACTGCAGCAATAATAGTAATAAATGCATGCAATAGGGTATATCTTCCCAGTTTTGTGCAGGGGGAGGTGGATCCTGACATACCTTCCTTCTGCATTATATTAACACCCAACCATCACCACATTAATCTGCTAGGTTGATCTGCAGACGGTTGTTGTTGTAGGCAGTCTCCTGTGCATGCCTGCTGCATGGTTTCTGCACACATGAGGCACTTGCACCAGCCCCACATGTGCTTAGTGGTGGAGGATGATCCAGCCCTCACAGAGCTGAGGAGCAGGGAGAATGAGAGGGGAGGAGCAGGAAGCCTGCCAGGCCCATTGGGAGAAAAAGCAGATTAACATCTCTGCCCTAACTGGCTGTGCACCCTGTCTGTCAACCTAAGATTCCTCCCCTTGTCTGGCTGGGACCGGGGCTGTTTCTTCTCTCAATCTTTTCTTATGCGGAACCTCCATTGTTTTTCGTTTTTTGTGTGCTCATTACATGCCGGTGAGACTTGCATGCCGGTGAGACTTGCATGCCGGTGAGACTTGCATGCCGGTGAGACTTGCATGCCGGTGAGACTTGCTTACATGCCGGTGAGACTTGCTTACATGCCGGTGAGACTTGCTTACATGCCGGTGAGACTTGCTTACATGCCGGTGAGACTTACATGCTTTTGTTTCTCATGTAGTTTTCAGCAGAGAATGCAGATAAAATGAAGCGGATTTATGGGGAATTCTGCAGCCACCACATTGAGGCTGTGAACTTGTTTAAAGAGCTGCAGCAGAACAAGAAGTTCCAAAACTTCATAAAAGTAAGTTTTATTTTCACACTTATTACACATATAAGACTGTCAGGTGCATCACATAGCCTGTAACACACACAGAACTCAGTCCACAGACCCACATGGTTGTACGAGGATTTTGCCTGGGTTACTCCTCTTGGTTCCCCTGCATCGTGGACAATGTAAAAATATTAGGAGGCCTCACAGCTTTAAGAAATGACAAATAATTTATTATTGCAGGCAAAAAATATTTAGCCATTTGGTGTCCCTGGCTCGAATTTCATGATTGAAAAATTCACATCCCTATCTATCCAGCAAATACATCTTCATGGGGACTCTTAAACTACACCTTTAATATCTCTATACAAACCAGTTTTCAGAAACACCAGAGTGATGTTATAGTAACCTTCTGATTATTCCAGGAAACACCTCCCTCTACCCTTACCTTCTTTCTCTATTCTCTTCCTTCTTTCTTCTTCATATTGAAATCATAAAATTATATATTTGATTATCTCATTAAGCCATAATGTATTTTACCTTGATAATTGACCAACTTTGTCTGTTATTGTGGTACAATTATTATTGATGTCTTTAAAACTTAATAAAGAAAAAATACATTAAAAATAAGAAAGTCTTGTAACAGCGTAACAAATACCATGTGTTACATACACCAGTTCGTTTTGTCTCTTCCGTCCTTGGACAAGTCATACAGTACAATTCTACCTTTTCATCTCAGCAGTATAAAAAGATTCAAAAAGTTTTGGTTATCTTGTTTTTTTTTTGTTTTTTTTAGAAATTGTGCTTAACATGTACTACTAGCCTAGTTTTCAGTATATAAATATATAATCCCTGACCGTTTTAGTTTGGAATTAATTTGAGACAATTCTTCACAACACCCTATGGTTTATAAAAGAATATTTGATTAAAAAGCAGCGTGGTGGGACTTGGCTTTGCCTTGGATTTAAAGGTACATGCCGGCAGTAACTCCATCCTGGTACTATTGTTTTATAAACTTGCCTTGCCCTGAAGCCACTTGTAAGTGTCAGTGATCGTCTTCAAAAGCTGTATAATAACCAGGAATTAGAGATTTGGCCCAGTGCTGTTAGGTTTGCAAATATGGCTTGGAAAATCGACACTGCGGAAACAGCTAAGTGCTGGCTGTAAGATCCTGCTACAGTATCGGCTCCTTCAACAGATAAAGCTGACTGTGCCCTACTTTCACTACTATATTGCATGATATACCGCAGTCCTTTACATGATGGACATTGAAATTCTGTTTCCAGATTTATCACACAGGCTTCTTGGAACACTGTCTGCACTGTAACATGGTGCGATCTGTTGTTCTCAAGAAAGCAGAGGGCAATAATCCTTCTGACTTTGTTCAAAGTTCCTTAATTGCCTGAAATTATTTTTCTGTATCTTCTGTGTGGAACGTGTGGACCAGATTCCCTTCTCCTGGATGCTGATGGGTAAACTTATTATTATAGGGTTTTTTCCAGGCTGTAAGGAGACTGTGGTAGTATATATTGATGACCTATATACTACTTATTATCCAACTGGCAATCTGTTCAGACACCTTACAAAAAAGCATCTGTCACCAAACTCATAAGTTGTTTGTTCTGTAAACCAGATCATTCTACTTGGAAAACTGAGATCAGACTGGACGAACTGATCCACCTATTCTTTATATAATTACTTCCTCCTCTCATGTTAATCTTAAAATGACTTAGAATATCCTAAAGAAAGCTCAGCAATTTGACTCCAAATGATACTTATCGAGAACACATTCATCTGAGCTTTCAGTTTACTTAAACACTGTTACTTATGTGTGTCTATGACGAATGTGAGGCATACTTGGATAAAACACTTGTAGTTAGAGGATACCAGTGGTAGTGATTATATCGGCTGACAACAATTAAACCGATAACAAAAAGCAGATTACTGCAAGACTGACATACATGAAATACAGATTTACCCTAAAGACGGCTCATGTTAATTGCGACTACACAAGAAGCCGGCTCTGGGATTCTCGTCTGTTAAAATAGCCGTACTGAGAGTGCCGGATTTAAGGGGGCAATGGCAGGACCCAGCGCTTCTAGAATGTGGAAATCCTAACCCTAATCGTAACCCTAACCCTAGCGCTACATCATAGACGCACTGGGTCCTGCCATTGCCCCCTTAAATCCGGCAATCTCAGTGTGGCCATTTTAACTGACAATTTCACAGCCGGCTTTTGTGTAGTCACAATTAACATGAGCCATCTTTAGGGTAAGTCTGTATTTCGTGTATGTCGGTCTCTCAGTAATCTGATTTTTGTTATCAGTGTAAATGCTGTCTGCATTCTTTCAGCCGGAAAAAGGTACCGCATCCCTGAATTCTACTGTACTCACCTCTGGTATTAAAATATATGCCAGTCTTTTCACTCCAGTTGATTTCTTTTACATCTTCCATAGTACAGGATTAGGCTAATAAAAATCAACTAATAAAAGAAGGTTGTTTCAAAACTTGACCCAGAAAAATATTAACTCCCCTGGTAATGTTTAAAGAAATCCTAAAAACATGAACTGTTGGCAGTTCTTGTGGACTGAGTTTGAGCACCTCTGCCATAGGGTATCTTGAGGATGAGCTAAGCAAAAATGTCTTAGAACATTAATTCAGAGGATGTTTTTTTTTTCAAGCCAGAAAATTGATAGCCAAATACTGGATGCAGCTGACTAAGTGAGTTGCAGCCATCAGCATTGGAATAATCAAATCAAAGAAAGTAGCTTATTTGCACAGTGGGTGTCCACAAAAGCTTGATTTGGTTGGTATTGGCTAAATAAATAAAAATAAGATAACAGGTGGCAGGTTGATATTTCTTATACCACAGCTCCTCACTGTGGCCATTTGTGTGAATGACAATTTCTTTGTCATCCAGAATAAATGCTGTAGGATAGAGCTAAGTGGTAATTTTTTTTTAATGAAATCTGCCAATAAGATATCATTCATATAGAAATAATAACAAAATGTCACTATATCCCTATTGAATGTGTCTCTGCAGAGTAAACATGGATATTTCATACTTAAGTGCAGTAAAAAGAAATTGTATTATATCTCTTATAGTGCTTTGTTGTATATTATTGAGAAATCAAACTCACAAGTAAACAGTGGTCTAAAGACTTAAGTAAATATATATTGTTTTTACAGGTGACAAACAGTAATCTACAGGCTCGACGGCGAGGTATCCCTGAATGCATCCTCCTTGTAACGCAACGCATCACCAAGTACCCGGTGCTTGTGGAGAGGATACTGCGCTACACACCCGGTCAGTATCACAGGCTTCACTTCTCCAAAAGCAACTTCTTGCTATCCTTCACTGTTATTAAAGTGCACCCATCGCCTGCACACTGTGAAGACTGCCATATTCATGCTGGCCGTGTCTCAGTGATGTCACCAGTTCATAGTGAATTGATAAGATGCGTTTGTAGGATTAATGGTTCGGACCACAAAATGGCTGCCTCCGCTATGTGTAAACAGGTGCACTTACATGCTGTTCTTAGAAAATGTTACCTGCATTAAAGGGGACGTCTTTCTACCCTAGGCCTTGACTGTATTAATATTCTTTACTGTGGTACATTTTTTTTACAAATAGATATGTTACAAGGGTATATATGTACAGTAATGTAATACAAATATTAGCACATTTAAATATAGTAATTGTACATGTATGCTTACATTGCTGCAACTAGACTATACGTCTGATAGGTGAACAACTATTAGTTATATGTAATGGTTCTGTTGATAATAAAGCCAGCAGCATGGTCAAGGCTTCTACCTTGTTTGTATATCCACCAGCCCTATGAGCTGCCATTATCTTGATAATGGTTGATTATTTATACAGGGTGGTCCAGAAGTGTGGAAACAACCTTTTAATAAAAATTTAAAATTAGAATTACATCTAAGATGCCCGGCTTCAAGATATCCACCATACTGTTCACACTCAGATCATATGTGTAGACACTGGATTAATATTTCCTTACTCATTTCTGTTTCAAAAGGATGTTTCCACACTTATGGAACACCCTGTGTATTGTATTATAATGAGAAACATAATTAGGTGGGTGAAGAAGAGGGGGGTGCATACCGGAAAAAGGGTTTAGTCAGGACCTCTAAAATAACATGCAAACTGCAAAATAGATTAGCACAATCTTTATAATGGGGCTCTTTACAAAAAAGCCATTTTGCTTGCATGTATTCATTAGATGTGCTGGCAAGTTGTTATCAGTATAACTATATGAATAAGATCGCTATATTTGGATGTGTATGGATAAATGCAGTTATTACTTTAAGTCTTATTGGTCACAGTAGTTACACTGCATTTGTTAATGATGTACTGGACTATTTAGTAATCTCTATAAGAGTATATTAATATCTGATATCTACTACACAGTATTTTCACTACAATGATTCTTCCTTATCACAATGGCACAGTTTTCAGTTCTCCCAAAATATGCTAATCTGTGATATAGTATGTTATCTTAGTTTGTTAAATTGTTATATTAATTTCCTCAGTTTCCCTGCATTGGTGTCACACTTGACTCTGCCCTATGCTTTATTCCTCACATCCAGACTCTCTCACAGTCTTTCGATTCCACCTTAAAAACATTGCCAGAATACGCACTTTTCTTACTCAACATGCTACAAAAACTCTTATCCATTCTCTCATCATCTCCCGTCTTGACTATTGCAGCCTCCTGCTATCTGGCATTTCTGACACCCATATATCCACACTTCAATACATCCTAAATGCTACTGCAAGACTGATCTTCCTCTCTCACCGCTCCACATCTGCTGCACCACTTTGCAAATCCCTACACTGGCTCCCTGTGTTCTCCAGAATCAATTCAACTTACTCACCTTTACCTTCAAAGTCCAACAACAACACCACCCAGTGGCAGAACTACCATTGGCGCAGCAGGCGTGGTACATTGAGGCCCATGGAGATAATTGAGCCCGCTGCATGGTAGATGCAGAGGGTCGGGGGCCCCAGTTCTCTCATCTCGCCTCCCTGCATCGGGGCCTACAGCTCGCTACCTCCGCCTCTGACATCACCCTTATATACATCTCAAATCTCATATAAAAAAAAATGTCCCGTTCTCTTAGATCTACCTCTGACCTGCGCCTTGTCTTGTCTCTGGTAACCACTTCTTAGTCGTGCCTACAGGACTTCTTTCGTGCTGCTCCCAACTTATGGAATTCTCTACTACGCCCAATCAGGCTTTCCCACATCCTTCAAATCTTTATACGCTTTCTAAAAACCTCTTTTTTTTTTTTTTAAAGCTTATCTTATCCCTGATGATACTACTCACACTAATACACCCTCACAGCTGTCCCAATCTCCACTCTAAGCCACATTCTCTCCTTTTGTTGCAGTTTTGTCCTCTTCCACTTAGAATGTAATCAGGGTCCTTCATACCCTTTGTTTTCATGTCTGCATTTATTTTGTCTGCCTTGTTTTATGTAAGTTCTGTCTCCTCTACTGTACAGCAGAGCACTGTGGCACCTTACAAATCTACGATAATAATAATAATTATAGACCATGTCAGAAGTGTATAACACATGCCTTTTAACATCTTATCAGTTCTATACTGCAGAGATAATAATAAATATAGTGTTTGTATATATGTACTTGTGTATGTATGTGCATATATGTATTTATGTGTGTGTATATGTAATGTATGTGTGCGTGTGTCTAATATATATATATATATATATATATATATATATATCTATATAGATATATATCTATATAGATATATCTATATCTATATCTATATATAGATAGATATCTATATTAGTATAATTTCACACATGTGGAAACATATACACCGATCAGCCGCAACTTTCAAACCACCCACCTAATATTGTGTAGATTCCCCTTGTGACCCAAAACAGCTCTGACCCTTCGAGGCATGGACTCCCTCTGAAAGTGTCCGGTGGTATCTGGCACTAAGACGTTACCAGCAGGTCCTGTAAGTTGCCAGGTGGGGCCTCCATGGCTCTGACTTGTCAACACATTCCTGAACAGTGTCGTAGGGCTGTAGCGGTGCCGTGAAGGGGTGAACTGCAGCAATGTTTAGGTAGGTGATACGTGTCAAAGTATCATTCAAATGAACACCAGGACCCAAGGTTTCCTAGTAGAACATTGTCCAAAGTATCACACTGCCTCTGCTGACTTGCCTTCTTCCGATAGTGCATCCTGGTGCCATCTCTTCCCCAGGTAAATGACACACATGCACCCAGCTGCACACGTGATGTAAAAGATGACGTGGTTTTTCAGACCAGGCCAACTTCCTTTTCCATGATCCAGTTCTGGTACTCACGTGCCCATTATAGAGCTTTCGGTGGTGGACAGGTATCACCATGGGCACTCTGACCGGTTTGCTGTCGCAGTGTGATGCACTGTGTGTTCTGACACCTTTCTATCATAGCCGGCATTAACTTCTGCAATAAGTTGTGCTACAGTGATTCTTCTGTGGGATTGGACCAGCCAAGTTAGCTTTCAGTCCCTGAATGAGCTTTGGGCGCCCATGACCCTGTTGCCGGTTCACCGTTATCCTTCCTTGGACCACTTTTGGTAAGTATTAACGATTGCATACCGGGACCACCCCACAAGACCGGTCGTTTGGAGATGCTCTGACCCAGGTGTCTAGCCATCATAATTTGGCCATTGCCAGAGTCTCTCAGATCCTTACACTTGCACATTTTTCCTGCTTTCAACACAACAATGTCAAGAACTGACTGTTCACTTGCTGCCTAATATATCCACCTCTTGACAGGTGCCGTTGTAATGAGATAATGTTATTCACTTCACTTGTCAGTGGTTTTAATGTTGTGGCTTATTGGTGTATATAAACAGACACACAAACACAGTTCTTGTATGTATAGGGCTGTACTTATTGGTTAGGCTGCTTTGTACCAGTGTTATCTATATTGGATTACTGGACATTGTGGATATGACTTATTCTAGCATTGGGTTACTCAGTTGTTGGTGCTGCATGTGTGTTATATACTACATCTCTTAACCCTGCTCATGCCACGTTTTTAGAGGCGACTGAGGAACACAAGGACCTATGCCGATCCCTCTGCCTAATTAAGGACATGATTGCTGCTGTAGATTTAAGAGTCAGGGAATTTGAAAGAAAACAAAAGCTGGAAGAGTTTGTAAACAAGATTGAAAATAAGACGTTGACAAAAATGAAGAACGGCCGGGTCTTTACAAAGCAGGATCTAAGGAGCAAGGACCAGGTGCTGCTACATGGAGGGGTCATCCTGTGGAAAACTGCCACTGGGAGATTTAAAGGTAATCAGATCAATAGTTATCATTTTACATTGATATTGGGAAATATTATTTGTTCCATTACATTCTTCCCTTCCAAAACTAATAGAATCTGGAGGTCAGACTAGAGATCACCTAAAGCCCAACATTCTTATTTGAGATGTAATATTTTGCTTTTATAAGGTAACAATGGAGGTGCCAGAAAACATACACACTGCCTGCACACCACACATTCATTGTCACTAAACAAAAAAATTACAAATATAGACTAATTCAAAGGTAGTTGGCATGAGCTCAATCAGTCCATCTGTCCATATAACATTTACTTTCTGAGGGAAACATTCATTAGATTAAGCCACTGAGACGTGGTGGCTTCACTGACTATTGTCCATGAAGAAAGCTGTATGTGAAAAGAAAAATCTGGCTTAATTATGTTTAATGTGTTCATTAAAAAAACCAATCGGCTGTACATATTGCAGGAGGGAGATTGTGCAGAACGTCAGGAGACCAGTTTCTGTCAGTTTCACTTTTAAAGCCAGGCTGGACAGACTTCAACATGTTACAGAGTAATTTCCAGGAGCCAAGGTTAGGAGCCAGCAGTTGTGTAAGAAAAAAAAAATAGGGGTTGGGTTGTCCATCATGTGCTATCAGTGTCGAGCACATTTTCGCAGGATGTAGCAGCAATGCCAGACATATTAATGCCCAATATCTACCAGCAATTCCAAGTACGCTTTGTTGGTTGCTGAAACACAGTGACTGAAAGGACAAGTCCCTGTTACAGAGGTGCAAAGCACCAATCAGGAAAGTGCACGTGGTCATGTGTCTGCATATTGGTTCTGAATCGTCCATGCAGCCGCTAATGCGTGGCCCAGGTGATAGAGCACCCAGAGGGGCACTTAAGTCCTGGCTGGTAGTGCAGCCACTTGGATAAGTTCCTGACACATTCATGCTGTCACCTTGATTAACCCATTAATTCTGACTTTCTCTCCCTCATAGATGCTGTCGGTCACTTTCCATGCCTGATTTTTCTTCTTCCCTTTTTCATAGTCTCCTTCCATCCCCGTTTTCATGCTCCCGTCTATTTTTAATTCCTTTGTGTTTTGTATCCCCCCTCGTCATTCCTCCACACACCTCCATGTTTCCATTTTTAATTTACACTGATTCCATATTTACACCCCCCCCTGCCCACCACACAGCACTTACCTGGAGGCTGTCAATAGAAGGATTCCTTCTTCTGTGAGGAATGTAAATTGGTTCCAAATCTTCTTCCAATAACAATAGAAAATCTGGTTTGCCCCTAGACATACAGGCTTGAACATTGGACAGTTTATAATTTTGTAAAGCAGCCTAGATAGCGGCAATTGGAGAACATGCAGCATACCAGGGATGATGGCGTGATTTGGAACTCACTGTGGGGTCTAATTATACAGTTGGATGATGCCTCCTAACCCTACTGACTGACCCTCACCTACAGTTGCCCTTTCATCAGAGTTTCAACTTTAAGAAACATACTGGTTGACCAGCCAAAACTGGGAGTGCCTATCAAGATGGGCAAGGCCGCTTTTATAGAGGAGAAGTCTATCTTAAGTTCAACGGTTGATGTCATCATTGTATGAAATGATTGACTTCCCATTTCTTTTAGCAAATATACTATAATAACTGTTCACCGCAATGATGGATGGGATGTAGTGTAGGAGTATTGATTTGGAATAACAACTATTCTTGGCAAGCCCAAAATGTCACAAGCGGGCAATATTTATATTTTATGATAGGAATATTTTATTCTAAAATCTGGGAGACAAGTAGGACATTTTTTAAAAGTCTGGCACTACAATTCTCTAGATCACACTCTTGTAATAATTTGTACTGTTGGATGCTAAATATATTGCTGGCTTTGTGCCATTTGTGCTCTGGGACTGAGAACCTACAGTTCTGATGAATGATTCTGGCTCATGCAGGAATGACATAAACATGAAACGCGTTGCACCGGATTTCATACTTTAGGGGCAATAGTGACTGAGAACGAACAGTGCAGCCCTCACACTTGTACTGTTTTTGGGAACGCTGTCTCTTGTCTTCATGATTAACATTCACACTAAATTAATATTTGTTTAGAAATAAAAACGTTGCCACATGTAAAAGTTAGATCCAGAGAAAAGATTTATAAAGTGAAATGAAGAAACTTTTTTTACATTTTTCTCCCCCCTTGAAGATATCCAAGCGCTTCTATTAACCGACGTGTTGCTGTTTCTTCAAGAAAAGGATCAAAAGTATATATTTGCTGCCGTGGTAAGTTTGTAACTCGAATGTCTTGGAATAAACTGTTCTTATAAATTTAAGCGATGATCTGGTTAGAGCCAGCGTGTGAAAAGAGGATGTACTGCCAGCTGCAAATACTGTACCAAACCCAGACTCGTTACAGCACAACAAGAGAACTTTGTCTCCTTGTAACTGGCTTTGCAGTCAATTCTGTTTCTAATGAAAAAAATACATAGATTATATTGTAAAATATAACCTTCCATTAGTGGCCTCCCATAGTGGTTGCACGCGATTCGTAAGCACTTACATTGCAACAACAACAAACAATATCTGCTAGAGTTCTTTGTGAGGCGCAATAGAACTTTATTAAAAAATATAATTTAATAATTAGATATAAACATTTAATAAACATGATGGGTTCGCAAAAATTTAAATGTTTTAATATTAGCGGGAAAATATTAAAAGTAATAAATACTTTATAACGAAATCTTAACTGGCAAAAATAGCTATTTCACATACTAATAGAATTTGCCATATAAATACAAAGTACCAGATTGATAGAAACACAATACATCAGACAGATTTTGGTATAGTATACAACATATCTTCTGGAAACCATCTGTAGGTTAGCTGAACGAATCATTAGGGGACAGAGAGGAATATTTACATAGACATAAGAATTCCGGTGTTAATGCAGCGTTACCTGGCTGCTCACATTAGGAAGAAATACTAGCAATCGAATCCACCTGGGCATGGTTATGATCTGTGCATTTGACTTGTCTCAAGTTACATTCCTTCTGCTCTGTCTCAGTGGTGTTTTCTTTGATTCATAATAGCCTGACAGTTGGCTATAATGCTAATGCAGATACTCACATGGCCCTTGCACTGTAAAAAGCTATTTGTATAGCTATTAGTGTATCTTAAGCTAGGTAGATTGTTTTCAAAGTACCGATCGTCATTTCACTTGATTGGTCAGCAGAACTATATATCTCGTTCCAACCGCCTTCCAATCCTGCAGTGTGGAGAAAATCACAACCAATTTCTCGACCAACTGCCGATAGTTCCTCAAACAGCGAATCCTTTCTGGGCGTGTGGATGTAAATTTAAGATATCTCTATCTCTCCCATGTGGTGAGGTGTCAGAACGTCAGGCAAATGGGAATAATATGCTCTTAATGGAGGATCAATAGTAAACCTCTTTTACCCACTCCGTATGTCAGTTATGTGCTGCTGTATGCAAGTGTATACCAGTGTATGAAAAATCGGTGGCCGTGGGGTTGGTCTTCCAAAAATTGTTTATAATGTGGACACATGAATCGACCGACCAATCCAACCTTCAATCATAGGTACAATTGTTGACGATAACACATTGATCAAAACATTCTTCAGTGTGTACCTAGCCTTACTGGTGATATTCTTGTTCTTATATTTGCAGTTGTTTTTTAAACTTTGTATTTATAAATATATGCAATATACATATTTCAATATGAAGCAGAATTATTTCTTCATTGTTTTTCAAAATCGTAATGGGGAAGGGAAGAATTAAAACAAAGGGGGTAGGGGGAGGGGACAGGTACATATTAAAAGTAATCTTCATAAACTAATCTATCAATAAATGAACTCCACTATTGACAGAATATATAAATAACCATAATATAGCAAACATATTTTATACAATTTTGAGGCTCATTCCAGCTGGGTTTGCAAGGGACCCAGAAGCATCCACAAGTATGTATGGTAGATATTTTTAAACTTTGCAGGTCAAAGAGGGGTTGGCGCCCTTGAAGGGAGGCAGGTGCGTCAAGTACCAAGGGGCCCATAAATTTGGTTTGCTTATGATGTAAATATTATGTAATGTTCTCCATACACTCATATGGAGGATTTTTTTTTAAGTCAGGGAATAAGGGAGGGTCATGCTGCTTCCAGTTTGTAGCTGTTCTCTGCATTAGTTTTACATTTGATGACCCCCAATGACTGCCCTCCATACCCTTTTACAAAATAAGTTTAAGGATGTTTTGTAGATACTAAAGGTACAACTGCTACATTGATGGTGGTCCCAGGTCAGACAGTTATATTTGATATATTCATTCTTGAATACTCTATGATCTTTTAAATGAAAGTGTGATATTTGTATTGCTTAGTAAATGTGGTTTATTTTTAATCTTTAATACAGGATCAGAAACCGCCAGTCATTCCTCTCCAAAAACTGATAGTGCGAGAAGTGGCCAATGAGGAACGTGGGATGTTTTTAATAAGTGCATCATCTGCTGGGCCCGAAATGTATGAAATTCACACGAGTTCCAAAGAAGAACGTAACTCTTGGATGAGGCAGATACAGGACGCTGTACAGAGGTAACAACATCATTCCTAATGTCAGTGCTTTACTCCCTGGGATTTCCGAGGATGACATGGATGGAAGACAGATGCCACTGACACTGTTCATGTAAATCTCTGAAGAAGCAACTTATTCCGAATTGGAGCTTGAAGTCTAAATTCACACACACAAATACACGAAATAACACAGACACACACACAAACTTTTGTCAGCAGCCAATTAACCTACATTGTTTTTGGAGTGTGGGAGGAAACCGGAGCACCTGGGGGAAAAACTACGCAAACACAGGGAGAACATACAAAGTCCTCACAGATAAGGTCGGGAATCAAACTCATGACCCCAGCACTGTAACCACTGAGCCACCGTGCTGAAAGAGTGCTTAAGGTTAGGGGGGGTTCCCTCTCTAATAATTAGAAGCAACCCTATTATAGGAATAGCATAGCATTTTATGGTATTATAACACGAAAAATGCACCTTTTAGTTCACATGCATTCAACTAAATAACCCCATATTTGTGTGTGTATTTGGGAGCTGGGCTTGTTTACCAACTTCCATTTAAAAAAACAAAAAAAACATTGATGTTTATTGATACATAAACAATAAAATAAACAGAGTAGCATCAAATTAGGGTGCTTGTTTGTTAGAAGATAGTTTTGTTTTAAAATTCACAGTAATAGAGAGATCCATTTGTCAGCCAGTGGGATTACATATTGTTTTCTTATTGTCTTTTATAGTTGCTCTTATAAATCTTTTTCTTTTAACTCTTACTATTTCAAAGTTGTCCGGAAGAAGAAGAAGGAAAGACCTGTGAATCTGATGAAGATAAGCGGGTTGCTGAAGCACAAGTAGCAAAAACCCAAAAATATCAAGGTTTGTATACAAGAGTCCTAGTGCTTATTAATCATGAGTGAGCATTGTCTAACTACATACATGTCGGTTGTCCGACTTCTGGATCCAAATCCCCCTCTTTCCTTTTTGGATAGGAGGGAACGAAAAAGTATCTTTTTGGCTTCAAAATTTGCAGTAGTCTCCAGTGTGCTTATTTCTGATAAAGCTGAATGTCTAGAAAAAAAATAACATAAAGATAAATGTGTCTTATAACTGATCTGGTTTCCTACTTTGGACATTTGAAATATTGCTCGGTATGCAAATAAGTTACGTTACTAACTTGTAATATGTGTTTTTATAGTTAAGGCTTTCATGGCTGATGATTCAAAACCCAGCGATATTCACACAAGTTATTACTACAAAGCAAGTTTTAGTGTGCATTGTATTAAAATACCTAATTATGTAAAAGTATCTGTTTTTTTTTTTTCTTTTAATATAATGTGTGAGTTAATGGAAGTACTCCGCAGTAAGTATAAAAAAAAAAAAAAAAAAGAGTCTGCTCAAGAATCTTATTTTATTTACTATCAGCCTATATAACTGTATTCAGTGCATCGGATTACAATGTCACAGAGATATTTGTTGGAGACCCTGATCTAATCCCAGAATTCTCCTGTCACCCTGGAGCCAGCCCTGTTGTCCTCCTTTGTCTCCGCTTGTAAGTTCGGGGAGACAGGGAAACTGGGGCAGAAGGCTTCTGTGTAAAGCATTGTGGGGAATCCTAAGCTTAGAAACAACTCAGGAAATCATTAAGCTTTCATGATGGGAACTTGTACATTATTTTTGCAGAAGTTTTGAGCTACCACGACCAGCAGATTTGTAGTTGTTTGGAAGAGAAGCTGCAGAACTTTGCTGAACTGGTGGCTCTGTGTGGGGGGAAAGAGAGGCACCTGGAGCCACAGCTTCTCATTAAGGCCGATTCCGGAGAGATCCCACAGGCTGCATCCTTGCTGGCGGCTGCACTAAAAGAAGGTTGGTTTTACCAAGCAGGATGTTGTTGAACTGCAGCCCTCACATACGTTCTTATAATAGGATATGTAAATTAATCTTTTGCCCTTTTCATTTTGAAAAGCTGAAAGCCTCTACATATCATTAACATCACAAATGGAGACTTTAACCTGGTCAGCAGAGCACTGCGAGACACCCAGCAGATCTCAGGGCTACTCCAGCACCAATCCATTTGAGGAGGCCGACGAGCTTCACTACAACTGTAAGTAGCTGTGTTCCAATGTTCTCAGCCAAAAACAGTTGTAAAATCATACGCACAGATGTAAAAGAAAAAGTAACAAATCTCCAGTTCTTATATGTGTCTGAAACATTTACATATATTTTTAATTTGTTATATATATATGTGATTGTGTTTGATTTGTTGTACTTCTCTTATATCAACCTTATTGCATCTTAGGTTTATTGGTGCTTAAAATGTAATGACATCAATAGTGAATAGAGCATCAAATCACCCAAAATATGTTGGCGCAGCTTCAAAGTATAGAAGAAAATATCCTAATGTAAGTGATGCCCTTTGTGAAGTGTTCGGTAGAGTGTGTCTCTGACATGCTGTCAGATTCTGTAGAGAGAGGCTTCTCTCCTTCACACACTTTACATGTGCTCAGTTATAGAGGAGGAAACTTTTATTTTAAGGAATTTCAATTACAATTTGTCTGTGTACTGAGCATATCTAATACATTGAGAATCCTCTCAATGTAGCCTTGTTGCTTTCATTATAAGATATGTATGATATAATGGCCACTACTGAAAAAACAAACACATGACTTTTGTACAGGTCACGAATCTCCAAGGTGACTTCTAATATCCATAATAATTTACAATAAGGGGTGAGTTATACCTTATAATGCACATTTTGTCTAATGAACACTGAAATGATGAACTCGACAATTAGTAGCGTTGGCATAAGAACTACGTTTATACTTCTATTATTTACATACAATATAATCACTTGTATTATATATAAAAGTGTTTGTGCCTTAAGCGTGAACCATATTTAAATGTGCCGTTTTATACTTCATCTACTGTATAAAAATGTCTTTGGTCTTTCTCAGCCCTATCTGCTGACGTAAGAGAGGAGGACTCGTGTAATACTGATCAAGTAGTGAGTTATGTGGACGTGTCTTTCCCTGAAGAAAAGGTAACCGGTGCCTTCTGTACATTGCTTTGAACACATAGGACATAAATGCAGATTTGCATCTTCCGCAAACTTTTACATTTATTTTTGTTTTCACAAGTGTTGACAAAAGTTTGATATTTTCATCCAAGAAAAGTACCTTAAAGTAAAGAGAAATTACTAGACATGTTTACTAATTCTGATCCAATAGTACACCATTTGAAATATGCAGTATCTGCTGCTGACAGTTCAAGCAATAACATTTGGACTTTAATGGCTAAAATATGCTAAACTATGTATGTGGAGGAGAGGGGTTAGATCATGGGTTTTGCATTGCTATAGCACAGCTTAAATTTAAGAGCAGATAACAACTTATAAGATTAAACATAAAACAATATCTTAAAGTCAATATAATGTCCCAGAGAATATGATTGTTGCTAAACTTTACAACAATTGTGTGCTATGACTACTGGAACACAAAGCTGTGGTCATATCTGGAGGACTGAGAACTACTTGTTATACTCATTCTGAACACAAGATGGTGCTAAGTAAAGACATTGGGCGAGCCAATGACCCTGATGTAACTAAAAAAACCCAATACCATTTGAAATGAGCTTGTGGTTCATAAAGCATAGGGCAGCCGTTAACTACTGACAAGGGGGTTACCTGGGCCAATACTGATTTAAGAACCAGGATTACTGACTTATTGGTCTACTCTTTAAACTATAGTGATGTATGACAATGCCATAATTCAGCTGCATTAATGTGTTTTCATAGCGATTATATGTAATCAGCCACATCTGTTTCTAATATTCAATTTAGTATTTTCTGTGTTCTGAATCATGGTGGTTCAGTTTAGATAAATGGCATTAATAGGGGATCACGGTATACTAAAGCAGAGAGATTGTGAGTCACTTGTTACGTGTTGTTCTTCTGATAGATATAGGAGCCTGCATCTATAAGACCCTGCAGATCTATGAATAATATATGAATTTTTAACGTAATTGTTCTATACTCATAGACCATACAAAGTTCATAAGCCAATTCTTCTGCAGAGAAAGGCATGGTCATGAAATAAGCATAGTTTACTGAACATATCACGTACATTAAATATATTTATATATATTTATATATTTTTACTGTTTTATAGGTTGAATTTGCACACTCCCCAGGCTATAAGCAAGCAGAGGTAACAGACCAACCAATTGATTAGATTATTCTTATTCATAAAGTGTAACTCTTCTGAGGTGTATATGTAGTATGAAAGAACTGGTATAATGTATATTATTTGGAACTGTATTATTGAGTTTATATATAAGCTTGTCAATATTTTTTTTTCTTACTGCCCTCCAATGGCTGTGCTGTAGACTAGAGCAGTAAGTTTGGAGAGCTTAGAAAATCACGCACCTCACTATGCACAAGATTTCCACCGGGGTGCAAAGGTTTGTTGAGCAATATAGGCACATTTGCGGAGGGACAGCAGTTTGGGGAAGGGGGGGGGGGTAGGGGGTAGGCAGAGTAATAGCATTCCTAGCTCAGCATACATTGGGTGCACCAGTGTGTCTTATTTTAAGGAAAAGTGTAGAAAAATTCCAGTTTATGGAGCAGGATTATTGAAGTGAGATGGAGCAGTGGTGGTCTTTTTCCTGGTTCTGAAAATCCCGACACCTCACAGCGACATTACAATAGCGAAGAGTATAAGAGCGACAAGGAGAAAATGTACACTTACCATTTACCAGACAGGCACCATTTCCTCCAAGTTGAATGAGCGGCACATGTATTATATTATGCAGACGCATTACAAGTGATGTAATTTGTTCCTAAAGAGATTTCTTAAAGTCGCATTTTACATGTGCTGCTTATTCGACTTGGAAGTGGTGCCTGTCTGGTAGATGGCAAGTGTACATTTTCTCCTTGTCCCTACTATACTCTTCGCTATTGTACTGTCGCTGTAAGGTGTGTTGGGATTTTCAGAGCCGGAAAAACCAACCACACCCAGAAGGAGACAGGGCCCGTCTTCAAAAGCATTTCATGCCAGGGGGCTCAGTCATTTCCCTTGCATGAAGGACTTTTGTAGCTGCTAAGAGCTGGTGGAGACCAGTTGTTGTCCTATACCAGGCCTGGCTAACCTGTGGCTCTCCAGGTGTTGTGAAACTACAAGTCCCAGCATGCCTTGACAGCTATAGACTGCCTTTCTACTGGCAAAGCATGCTGGGGCTTGTAGTTTCACAACATCTGGAGAGCCACAGGTTGGCCAGGCCTGTCCTGTGTCTATTACAGGTGGCAATAAAATAACACAAGCATGACACCTATGATGAACACAGTCCTCCATTTCTCTCCACTCTCGTTATTTATATAATTCATATTTGAGGCTGACCAGAGCAATATTAGGAGAACAATAAACAGTTTTTGTAAGTGAATGGGTGGTACTACAGGGGAAGGGGATAGACTTTGATTTAAAGTTTATGCTTTTGCATAGTGCCCCTGTTTCAGCTTCTCTGCACTCTGTTTGCAGAGGCCGGTGCACCTCAGGGCTGCCAAGAGGAATTCAGGGCCCCGGTACAACAAATTCATGGGGCCCCCCTCATAGTTGAGTATGTTAAAAAAAAAATTGCGCCGCCGTATTTTTCGGCGGTGTGGTCATGCATTTGGGGGCGTGGAAATGCGCCATTGGGGCGTGGCTAACACATCAAAATCACTAGGCTCTCAATTCGCCCGAGCGTCACATATGTGCAAGCACTCCTGACTTTCAGGTTGTCTAGCACCAAAGTGTAGTATAGAAAAAATGCAGTGTGTACACAAAGAGTTCAGTCTTGGCCTCCACCTTACATTGGGCACAACACTCACCAAAAATTGACATTGTCCCTACTAGAATCACAACATTTCACATACTGTCCTGCTCTCTCCTACCTGTTCTTCTCACTTTCACCACCTGTTAGTGCATGTTTCTTTAGTTGCGGCTAGTCTGGATCCTGGAATGCTGGGGGCCCTATTTGGAAAAGAATAGCTACATTTAGATAATTCCAAACAACCCTGGCGTTAAATCGATACCATCCACGATTAATAATTAGGCCCTACTCCAGCTCCAATATTACAATAATGTGCCCCTTCATCATCGCCATGCCTTATGATCACACTGCGCCCTCCATGCTGCTTTTGCCCCCTTCATCTGGCTCCCCTTCATCACACTATACTATGCTGCTCCCCCCCCCTTTTTCAATCCCACTGTGCCATGCCTCCACCCCTTTTTAACCCCACTGTGCCATGCTGCCCACCATTTTTTAACCCCACTGTGCCATGCTGACCCCTGTTTTTTAACCCCTCGCTGCCCCCGGTTTTTAACCCCTCTGTGCCCCCCCTCATTGTTTAACCCCTCCGTCATGCTGCCCCCGTTTTTAACCCCTCTATGCCCCCCTCATTGTTTAACCCCTCTGTCATGCTGCCTCCCCGGTTTTTTTTAACCCCTCTGTGCCCCCCTCATTTTTTAACCCCTGTCATGCTGCTCCCCCCATTTTTTAACCCCTCTGTGTCCCCCCTCGTTTTCCTCCCTTCACTTACCTTTTCTCCTTTCTTGGTCTTCTTTGCTACTCTGTGCTCCATTTCTCAAGACTGACTGAATGCTGGGCATGACATGATGACATCACACCCGGCATTCAGACAGTCTGAATGGAGCACAGAGCAGTAGAGAGGAGGGATGCCGGCGCCGCGATCAGGTGAGTATGTTTTTTTTTTTTTTTTAAACTAGACTGCTCCCCCCACCAACGACCAAGCCTCCCCCCCCCCCCGCAAAAAAATAAATGAAAAAAAAACGTTTTGAAAAAAATAAATAAAAAAAAATAAAAAATCAGCAGTGCAAGGGCCCCCAGGCTTCCTGACATGCCCGGGTAATTAGTACCCGCTCCCCCCCCTCTCGGTGGCCCTGGTGCACCTTTAACGTACGACTTCGAGGAGCACTGCTGCTAATCTTGTGCATTTGTAAACGGCCTCCAGTGGGTGCAGGCTTTTTGTGGGATAATATTCCATAGTTACCACAGCTTTTGCGTACATTTCATAGAGACATTTGATGCCGGACAGCTGAGTATATGACAGCACTACACTCCCTACACCATGACATGACTACGGAGAGTGAGTTTAATATTATGCTGGGTTTTTAACTACTGTTTTTCAGTAATTATTTACTTTAGGAAAAAAAGTGAGAATGAAGTGTATAGAATCGAAACGGATAGTAAAAATGACACTTATTGTATAAATAAAAATAACAGGTTTTTTTTTATGCAGTTAATCAATAGTAAAAAATATGGACGTTGCCAGGGACAAATCTTTAAAACCTGCAGGTCAGCCCTCAGAAATTAGGAACATAGGAACAGTTTAGTAACTATGATAAAAAAAAAATGAGTTTGTGACTCCCACGTTCTCTTAATTTCCATGTGCAATGTGCTAGAAAGTTTGTCAACCCTTTAGAATTTTCTGATTTTGGGCATAAATGTGACCCTAAATATATACAGAACTTAATCCAAGTCTTAAAAAATAGATAAAGAGGACCCACACATAAGGATATACTTTTTCATTCATTTTTTGATCAATATGGTCCAACCTTTACATTTCTTTGATGGAAAAAGTATGTGAGGCTTTCAGTAACTGGCAGTAACTGGTGTGAGCAGCAGTGACTTCAAGGAAAGGTTTCCAGTATTTGTTGATCAGTCCCACACATCGACTTGGAGGAATTTTGTCCCATTCCTCCTTACACATGGATGATGGTGGATGATGGTGGGCTTTCTTGCATGAACACCCCGCTTCAGGTCCCGCCAATGACTTTCAATTGGATTCATGTCTGACATCTAACTTTCTCGCTCCAGCTTTTGATTCTTCATATTGAGGGGAGATTACTAAAGATGAGTCATGACTAAATCAATACTTTTTCATTTTACTTTTTTAACTTCTATTTCCCTTTCCTTTAGGTTTTGCAAACAATCCAAAACCTGACTCGTCTCCTGTACAGTATACAGGTGTGTGCTTGTTAATGTACTTCTTTACATAATATAAACTTTGCAGCCAGGTAGCATTGACTATAGTTTTGACATATTTGATGGTGTATAATATGTACTGTTCATTTAGCAAGGTAGAATTTGCAGAAAAGTGAGTGTGGCAGATAAGTTACAGATCACTTACTAGGTGTCAGTACAAGCACGCAAATGCTTTGAATATAGATGAGTGGCTAGTTTAATAGAACATAACTAGAATAATTCTTTACATGTTTGCAGTTCCATAGACTAAATGTATTCATCTCTTACATCTCTTGGCAGGCTACTGTAGCCATGCAAGACAGCCATATAGAACTCCACAAGGCGCTATTTCAGGATCATGAGCCGGGCAGTAAGGGCTTTGCTCTCCGCGGGACCCTCCTACAGGAACAGTACCGCCACCTAGAGAAGCACCGGGGAGAGGTGGTGAATTTGCAGAAACTTCAGCACCAGTTTCATCAGGAACAGCAGCGCTGGGCCCGTGAGTGTGACCAGAAGGAAAGGGAGCAGGAGGAGAAGGAGAGCATGCTCCAGCAGAGGGAGAGAGAGTGCCAGTGTCAGGAGCATCTCCTGGAGGAGAAAAGGGAAGAGCTGAGTCAGCAGTTTCAGGACTTCCAGCAAAACGTGGACAGACTGAAGGAAGGTCAGAGGCTGGTGGAGAAAGAAAGGGAAGAGCTCTGCGTACAGAGCAAGCTTCTCAAGCACTGGAAGCTCACTGGCCAGAACAGCCTGCCGCTGCTGTTCCCACACCATACAACAGAGGTAGCTACTGTAAGATCAGCACATCAGTATTATCTTTCATGATGTGTTTGAATGATATGTAGCAATAATGTCCTGCAGATGAATACAAAGGTGTTTCCTCTTTAGTGTTGAAATGATCCAGTTTACCAACATGGATGTTTTGATAGTTGCTGCTCGTTGTAAGATGTAGAATAAGTAACCGCAAGTTGGTGAAAAACAAAAGAACTAAAGTTTAAATTTTTAAGTCTCGGGGTCAAACCCTGAGTGGGCTCTCATGCCAGTTAAGTTTGTTGTCTGGCCATTGTGTACCAGTGTGGGTTGTAGTGGTTGTATTTATGACCAACCCCAAGACACCTTTGTCATGTTTTAACAGTGAGACCCTACAATCCACCCAAAGGATAATAGCTGTATGCAGGGTGCAGATAACAACCACTAACAAGTGCTTGTCACCTGCTAGAAAATCTAGTGACTGTAACTGATGGCCCTGCTCACTGCAGTACTCACCCCAGCAGCATTAGGAGACTGGGAATAATGCCTGGCATGCCATATGGATCAGTGGTCGAAGTGGACATTCAGAAGTGACAGTATGAAAAATGTAATGGGAATATAGGTGAAGGGAGTTTGATAGTTATACAATGAAGGCAGTAGGAGAAGTAGTTTATGCACCATGGCCTTTAAACTACACCAATGCTGGTAGATTGTTCCATTCTTGGTGAAAACCCCTTTCTCCAATTGTCGATTACTAGCAAAATCCCTTGGTTAAAGAGTATAATGAAAACATATACCAGAGCTAATTATTGTCATCATGCATTTCTATATTACCAGCATACTCCACAGTGCTTTATAGACAGTTCATAAGTTGTAGTTGGCTTACAGATACTTTGTACATATTTTTGCACTTTAAATCCTTGCTTCTATGCTGTAAGTGTAGGTTTTTATCACAAGTGTTTTTGCTAGCAAGTAATAAATTCCTGGAAGAATTTGTGTTTATAGGAAAGGTGGCTCCACACTTAATGCACTGTACTTATTCTGTGTATTGTGCAATTTCCGTTTTTGTTTGTATGCTTAATTCATCGCTCACCATTTGTGTTGTGAGAAGTGTAACAATACAAATACCTCTGTACTCAGCACAGCGTTTACAGCTATTTAATTGTATGGCTAGGTCATTAAATGTACAAATATACTATACTAAGGGGTGCGTAAAGGCATTTCCCTGAACTAAATGGAAAGTTATTTCTTTATATTAACACATCCCGAAACTGCAAGTTTAATAAAGCAAGGACAGAGGTTATGGGAAAACGTGTTAGAAAAAGTAGACGTGCTAAGTCTTCTCTGGTTCTTGTAAACGGTGCAGCTGAGCTCACTCTCACCTTTCTCTTCATATAACAGGGTGTAAGAAACTCCCAGCCTGACAGTTTACAAAATGAAGACTCTGTTTATATTAACAATGCTCTGGGTCATATATCGCTCAACAATATTGCAACACTTCCAAACTCGGTTTATTCAGATGCTCACGTGGATAATACCTCTGACTTTGTAGAGACGTCTAGGACCAGCCCTGTGGACAGCTCTAATGAACCCTGGAGCTCCTTAATATCCCGACAACAGAGCCTTGAGAATTCCTCCCGGCACAGCAGTAAAGATGCCTGTAACAATGGTAACAGCCGTTTCCTAACTAGTTAGCTCTTGTCTTATGTTTATGGAATATATTTTTTTGCTTTATAGCAGCGTTCTTAAGAAAAAGGTTTCCCCCCAGGGGAGGTTGGAAAGAAGGGATATGGGGGGCACAATTTTACTTTAAGTTGTTCTTTAAGAGGCTGTAAAATCCAAAAGAGAAATCCTTTTTCTGTCCATAAAACTTAGTCTGTACTGATAATATCCTTACATAATTTTATTTAGCAAATATTGTATTCTTTACATTTTTTACCTTTTTTCCTAATTAAGTTTCCTACCGTGTGTTACCATGTATTATATTTATAGCCTAAAATGATTGTCTTGCAGTCTAAGGGCTACACTTACTAAAGGGCAGTTTGATTAAAGCGGTTTGATTTACTAAAGGCCAACAAAACGTGTGAAAACCACAGTTTAACAAAGCAGCACTTTACAAACCGCCATCATGAGATTGCTGGAGCTGCGTGCTCTTTGGGCTATCTGGCCCTTCAGAACATAGGAGGAACTATTGACTTATAAATTATGGGTACAATCATTATTTATTAATAACAGTATTAAGCATGCAAAACGTTAAGCAGAAAAAAAAAATATTCTACATATGGGGGTGACATTTTCTAGTTTTTTAACTGATGACTTATGGTGAATATGTGCACGTCGGACCTCCCCCCATCCCCCCACCCCTTCCATACAAGCTGTTATTTGAAAGGATACATAAACAGCAGCCTCTGTACTGCAAAGCACTTTTTTGGAACTGTGTCCTGGGATGTTTCTCAGGACCGCCACGTTCCATTGCCTCATTTGGTCCCCAGAATGCTGTTGCAGATCATATCTGTCTTTTGTAATATTGTGTCACATAATTGAAAGATTTCCCATAGGATTTATCTGATGGATTTAAAAAAAAAAACAAAAAACTATTTATATCATACTTGCCAACTTTTTGTATTTGGCATCCGGGATCCTCCCGGGGGGACGTGGGCATGCAGGGCTGCCAAGAGGAATTCAGGGCCCCAGTACAACAAATTCATGGGGCCGCCCTCATAGTCGAGTAAGCTAAAAGATTTTGCACCGCCATGCGGCGGTGCAAAATTTTTCAGGGGTGTGGTCATACATTTGGGGGCTTGTCAATATGCCGTTGGGGCGTAGCTAGCACATCAAAATCACTAGGTCCTGAATTCACCAAAACGTGACATATGTCCCAGCACTCCTGACTTTCGGGACATCTAGCACCACACTGTAGTATAGAAAGAATGCAGTATGTACAGAAAGAGTTCAGTCTTGGCCTGCACCTTACATTGGGCACAATACTCACCAAAAATTGCCATTGTCCCTACTAGAATCACAACATTTAACACAATCTGCTGCTCTCTCCTACCTGTTCTTCTCACTTTCACCACCTGTGGCTTCTGGTTTCTTTAGTTGTGGCTTGTCCGGATCCTGGAATGTTGAAGGACCTATTTGGAAAAAAATAAATGGCTACATTTAGAAAATTACAGCCAGATCCAGCATTAAATCAATAGCACCCACGATTAATAATTAGGCCTTCCTCCAGCCCCAACATTAAAATAATAGTATTCACATTTAATAAATAAACCTATTTTCCTTCTATTGAGAAGGGCTTCTCCTATATGTGCGTCTGCTTAAAATCCCCATCTGCCACCTGTATACTGCGGGCAAAAAAACTTTACTTGATTATCAGAGATTTATTGGGAGGGGGGAGCAGAAGGGACACCAAGGATCACTTATGGCTGCCTGGTGAGTGTGGAGCAAACTCACCAACGGTCTTATGTACATTGCTGTTTGGGACATCCCTGCTGTACTAACGGACCTGTTTTGATGGTGAATCAGATGAATGTGTGGGGGTGCAAACGTTTGCAGTGTCAGATGAGAGGAGCTGAGCGGATTGGGGGCACTCCTTACTAAGTGTAGGCAAATAAGGAACTCAAGTTTTGTGCTGAAGTGGGAAAACAAGATTTCATTTGGATTGTTTATTTAAATTAGCTGGTTGGGGTGGAGAAGGCATTGAGGGGAAGGTGTTTTAATTTTACCGGCAGACTCCGTATTACCCACAGCCTCTTTCTCCCTGGTAAATGACTAGGATTTTCCAGTTAAGTGCACTTTGACCAATGTAATAGAAACTTCCACCTGCACAAGTGTTTCCGTCCCAATGTACACTCGTTATTACATTTAAGTCCTAAATGAGGCCAAACTGGGCAGTGCTTTATATTACTGAAAGGATTGAACTCTGTAGTGACATTTTTACACCATGTACATTTTGCAGAGTCTGTCACGGCTGTGGGTGAGCACCTTGACATGTGCTCAGCAGACAATTAGACACACTTACCCAAATAAAACAGCAGCTGGGACCACAGTTGTAAATTAACTATCTCCCACAGAAGGTTCTTTTATACAAAGGTAGAGCATAAACACAGCATATTCACATTTTCTTTTCTGAACGCTCTTCAAACAAAGACAGAAAAATTTTATTCTTTGTTTTTTTTTTTCTTTTAAGTCTATATGGAAGTGCCAACATTATTATTATTATTATTATTTATTGTTTATATAGCACCAGTAATACACACTGCTGTACAGGAAATATGTAATCCCTTCCTGCCCCATTGGAGCTTGCATTCTAAATTCCCTACCACACACACACACACACACACACACTCATTCACTCATTCTTTGGATGGTGGGAGGAAACCCAGGCAAAACACAGGGATAACAGACAAGCTCAACCCTAGACAGAATCTACCCCAGCACTGTGAGACAGCAATGCTAACCATTGTGCCACAATGGTGGGACGGTTGCAGGAAAATACGCAAGATGAAATATCTTCAGAGTTCAATAAGATTTCCAGGTGTTTCCATGTTTGGGAGAACAGACACTTATGTGCACTTCAATATGTAAGTTATTCAGCCAAAATCAAGGATGTCTGACTAGGGCATATTGAGAAGAAAAGTATGATAAATGTATTTTTTCCTGTTGAAACATTTCAGACATTGGTAAAGGAATATTTAACAACGTCTCAATACCACATTTGGTTCCTATTTTCTAATAGGGAATAAGTATAATGTCCTGGAACATATCAACTAATGATGTTAGATATGGTGGAATACACAGTCAGTTCAATGTCTGCTATAGCCAAAATGAAATACATTAGATCATACTTTCCTGTAGGGGATTACAGCATTTAATACTTGTAAAATTATAGGTTAGAGTATTAGTTTTTTTTTCATATTAACTTTAATTTATGTCCCCCATTATGCAGTTAACGGAATAAGATCTCACATTACAACTTTGACTTTAATAATGTATATGTTGTGTTTCAGATCTTAACGCAGCCCATGTCATTTTCTGTGGAACATTACTGGCTTCCTCAGGACACAATTTAAACGCAGGGACCTCTCAATCATCGCAAGCTTCAGAGTCCATGAAAACACACCATGCTGACACTCCAAAGGACATAGAAAATGTTCGGGTGGAAGAGAATATTGTTTACATCTGATGGGAAGCAGGAAACTTTGTCACGTTTGGTGCCAGAATTCTGTTTGCTGGTAGAACCTGTAAACCATTGTCTCTGAAATGAGATCACAGACATTGTAAATGTAATTCCCTTTATATGTTTGTAGGAATTGCCATTGATTGGCAGTACCTCTTAAATAAGGCACACGGTGCAAATATCCATTTTTGAGATATTGGCTATCATTATGGTCAGTGACTGAAATCAGCCCAGTGCAACCAGTGCTATGATCTGCTACTAATACCTTATTGACTCTTCAGTAATCTTATATTCACTGCTACAAGACGGACTTTAGATTCAGAGAGGTTATCTGAATTCACAGATCTGCTTGATGCTAGAGGATATTTGGTATATATTATTTCAAGAAGATTTTGATGGATTATTCATCGGACTAAATAAATTGACAAAACAGCAAATATTTAATGAATATGAAGTCTGGCCCTGGAGACTGCTTTATAAGTACCCTTTAGCTGTTAAGGGGTAAACTTTATTATTTTTTTTTCTTGTGGAAAACAGCTAAGTTATTATTTTTTTTACGTGCTGTAACTGTACCTTTTACAGCTTTAGCACCTTTCCAAGTGATAGATGAACACAGGTTGAACCTGCCAAATCTCTGCAGAGTGTCAATGAATAGAACTCTATGTGTCAGCTGTCTACAAGCAGCGCATTATACAGCATCCAAACCTACCACACTGTGGTGCCAGCCAGTATGTGGGCTGAGCCAATATTTAGGCAATGAATTCACTAGAAAGCAGGAACATCAGTGAGGCGTGAGGCACAAAGTGCCTCGTGTATCAGCAATGACGTAAGTTTGTAGTGAATCGATAGGCAGTATTCTCATCAGTACTGATTGAGCCCACAGAATGTCTGCCTCTGCTGTCTGAAGGCAATGGATACCATTTAAGCTATAGTAATTGCTGTTTTATAATTGTGGTGTAAAACAAATTGGTAATATTTATGTGTAAAAGTAAAGATAACATGAGCACATCTGTTCTTTTTTACAATGAAGATTAGTTCTCAGTGAAGCTTTAAATCAAATCAATTCATTCAACTTGTTCTATGTCTAAAAGCTCAGAAAACACTGACCAGCAGTCACTTATCACCTCACTGTTGCTGCAGGAGCATAAATAGTATAGAAAATGAAAATGCATACGTGCATTCTATTATCTGTCCGACACCACGTGTAAGCCGTTTATATCCATGCATACCAGTGACTATGTACACCATCACTTTCATTAAATAATACTAAATGGGTGAATGGATTATGTGTTGTGCCCTATAATTCCCTATACATTTATGGCAACTGTTTTTTTTTTAAAGCTTGCTGTATGTAATCCAAAGGTATGACAACAATAATAGACACAAATTTTTTGTCGCACAAAAAGTTCATGCGTCAACATACCTCTCAACTGATTTCGGCAGGACAGTCCTGAATTGTGTGTTTCAAAAGGGGCCGGGCTTGCACATAAATGGGAGGGGTTTTGCCAATCTGTGGGCAGAATGGGGTCAGGGCTTCTTTTGTTCCGATTCTCAATGTCTCAATGTCGGAGGTATGCCTCATTGATCACTCCGGGGTTTAGTAAATGTATTGCCTGAATACTGATCCAGCCCACAGAGTGGGTGACTCCAGTAAGTATAGGTGTGTAGGTCTTCTTTAAATTGTTTTGTAATTAGATTTGTCTGAGGATAGGATAAATTGCATGTTATACATTTCATTTCACTGGGCGCTCTTCTAATATTTGAGACATTTTGTGAAATGTTATTTTTACAAAATCATTCTCTGGGGCTAACAGTCAGGAGCAGTTCTTGTGTGTCAGCTGCTTGGCTGATGCTCTGATAGACTCCAACCAAATAATTACAATGAGGTGCTCAAAGTTATTAATATTGAATTAAACTGGAACTGATATTTTGCTAAGGAGGTGACCTGTGCTCTTCTACCTTTCTTTGAATACGAGAACACCTCTTTTTTTTCAGACAAGTATTCAGTGTGCTGACAGAATGTTGTCATGGACTGTTACCCCTTGTTACTGCCTCGTGTTAATAAAAATAACTTCCCTTTTAGGGTCTGTGAGGGCATTCATAAAAAATGTTCCACAGGCAGCTGTGTATAAAGGATTGCCTACAGTAACCAATTAGATTTGTTATTTTCTAGTATAGTTTAGAAAATCTAAGCTCACATCCGATTGGTTGCTATGGGCAACACCATATTTTCCTCAGTTACCCAAGTGGAGGAATCTGGACAATGTGCAGCAGCTTGCAGGTGAAGAGGCATGGTCATGTACCACAGGGGGGTGTCCAGTGCTTCCCAAAATGCTTCCCCTCCCGTAAGAAACATTTTCAATGCCACATGTACTATACATACCACCTAAATAGGAACACAGTTGTGATAATTGTAAGTGCTACAGATGATTTTTTTTTTCCATCTCCTCACTTGCTTATATGAAATGTAGGCTGTCCAAGCAAAAAGTTTCTGTTTCCAGGATTTTATTTGCTTGCATTTCATGCTGCAGTG
Organism: Mixophyes fleayi; assembly: GCF_038048845.1. Taxonomy (NCBI): domain Eukaryota; kingdom Metazoa; phylum Chordata; class Amphibia; order Anura; family Limnodynastidae; genus Mixophyes; species Mixophyes fleayi. The sequence goes on along the minus strand of NC_134402.1, from coordinate 383,324,099 downwards.
TACCACTGCAGGGGCGCACGCAGGGGGGTTTCCCCCCCCCAAAAAAAAAACACGCGAGAGATCTGCTGTATATAGCACCGCCTCGGACGCTTTGACAGCGCCTCGGACGCTTTGACAGCGCCGTGGCTGCTGTATAGGACAGTGCCACTATGGTGGGCACTTAGTTAGCGGAGGGGGTTTCTTGAGACTCAAAAACCCCCCCTGCGTGCGCCACTGCACTGACTTAGTAAGAGATAAAAATGCTAGCTCCCATTCAGCAAAATCTGAGATTGTACAATGGATGCAAATCAGCCGTGTGTGTATATGTATGTGTGTACATATATATGTGTGTATATATGTATGCGTGTGTGTGTGTATATATATATAAATAATATTGCATAAAGTTTTAAAATAAAGGTTCGTGTTGCTCTAACTTCCTGTACTGATATATCACCAGTCACTGCTCCTGTCAATTCATCCACGTGACACTAATAGACTGCTTACAGTTTTTTCTTTGTGGTATTAATAAATCTTTCTTGCAAACATCTGGTTTGAAATCCATGAATTAAGCCATTGAGATTTATAATATATATATATATATATATATATATATATATGTATATGAAACGTATACAAATGCTTCTGTTGCAAAGTTATGTATTATCTGCTTGTTGATAAATTTAAGAATTGCATTGTTTTGATCTCTTAAACCTCCCTACATTACGCTCCTAACATTCCAGGGGAAAAATTGTCAAGGCACATCCCTCTGTTGGTAAGTCCTGCCCTCTTTTCGTCATGGAAAATTAGGACTGTTGGATAGTAAATAATTGTCTTAATTAACTGCAGTTTTTTCCCCACAATGTACTGTGTTATCACTAATTGGCTATCTTCGTTGTTTATAATCTAGGTTAGTGATGGGCAACATTCAGCCCTAGGACCACATGTGGCCCTCCGAGCCTTCACACCTGGTCCGCAGCTCCTTCCTGCTTCATTGTCAGATTTGTTTGTTATGACTTGTCGTACTTGTTTAAAGTGCCTGCTGATATATTATTACATATAGGTGTCTCTTTCTTTGATGAAATTTATTGTTCTAACATATTACTGAGATTAAAGGTAATGTGCTGCCCTTTTGATTGTTATGGGTGTATCAGGGTGCCCATCACTGGTCAAGGTAGTTTGATTCAGGCTAATTGAATGGAGAAACATGTCGTCAAGTAATACCAAGTTGCCATGTAAACTTCTTTTAGAGACTGTCCGTCACCGTCCCAGCTCTCCTCCTGTGCGGCAGGGAAGGGTGCCTTGTTCCAGTAGTGCTTACCCCCCTGGCCAAGCAATGGGACGTGACTTCTGAATCCTCTGCTGCCCTGTTGGCACATACACATCCTGTTGCTTATATATTTTATATCTGTGGTCAGTTTGATGTCACTTATTGCCGGTAACTTGATTGAACTACCTATAAGGCAGTCTGTGGCACTGATCACGTACCAGAGTATAAAATCCCCTTTCCTGTTATCTGATGTTTGTTCTTGTGATCAGTCCTCCTTGATTCTGATCCAGTTTAGGTATCCTGGTTCTGACTTCAGTCTGTTTTTGACTATAACTCTGCCTGATGTATTTGGTTCTGTTTGGATCTCCTAGTTCTGATCTTGGTTACTCAAACTACTCTGCTTATTGAGCCTCGGTACTTCATTGTCCGTTCTGCCCCGGCTTGTCCCCTACTACTGACTGCAGCTACCTCGCTAGCAACTGGTATTGAGGGCCGCAACATGCACGTTCCACCCAGCGAGGACTCCTCGCTGGGGTCCCTGGTGAACACTGGGGACATGTTGGTCTCTGCGCCTCTTTGTCCCGTTGTGTCAACTGCTAGCATGTACACATCCATTCTTCCTAGTGAATTTGTGACAAACTCAATGTTCCTGCACACAGTGATTCTGAAAACGCAATACAATTCTAAAAATGGAATGGTTTTTATCTGTAACAATGATTAAATGACGCTGCCCTACATTTAAAAGCATACACATACCTCCCAACCATCCTGATTTAGTGGTACTGTCCCTATTTGAGGGCTCTGTCCTGCTATCGCTTCCAGATACAGCTTTGTAACTCCGATGGGAAAGTTGGGAAGTATTGTCTGTTCACTGCTGTGGTGCATGAAATAGCATAGCAATGAAAGGGAAGGGAGGACAGTATGGGGAAACTTATCCCACCAGAAGCGATAGGCATGGCTTCTGGTGGGCAGTGCAACTAAGATGGCCGCGTTTTATTCACCCTCTGCACGCTGCCCGATAATCTGTTAACATTGGATATCTACTGCTATTATTTTGGGGACTATAAGATCATCCTTGTACTGGGCTTACCATCATTAACACCTGTGCGTGCTTATTTACTTGATTGAGGAACCCATTTGGTCTCCGGAGTCTGGCCCTCTTCGGGCTTACCTTCCCTGTATTTATACCAGCCGTCGGAGTGTTTACCTAGATTGGGATCTGGCAGAGGAATACAAGATGCTGGGGTACTAATCTGCCTGCCACAGTACTGTGGGCGACTGATTTGGGAAGGATGCACGCTGCTTATATAAATTAAAGTGATGTAATTTCTGATGCACTGGTGCAAACTAACTCTATTCTTCCTCAGGTGAATTCTGCTGACCAGCATAACATGAGTGCCAAAATATGTAATGAAATTTCATGTGCTGCTGAGAATACTCATGCAGATTTGCAGGTACCTGTGATGCAGAGGGAGGAATTATGTGCCAATATGTTTGAGAATTCTCTTGTTGGAGAGACTAACACTTTAAATCCCCTAGGTTGTGAATTCGATCAGGGCAAAATGTGAGATTGTGCCTAAATGTGATACTATGTCTGCTTATGTTTTAGGCAGTCTGATCGATTTACATGTGCCCAGTTCTGAAGGTGACCCAAATTGTGAAAATGTATCCAATGTCTTAGCAGTAGTGACCCGGAGAGCAGCACAGAGGAGCTGGCATTAACCCCTGAAAGTATGGAGGGAAGTTCACTAGAAGCTTATTCCCCTTCACCCCCCTCCCTCACTGTAGAAGCTGCAGATTCAGGCATTGATTTGAATTAACAACCTCATGCTGTGTGCAACACCGACAAGCTTGGAAGTGACACTTTTAAAACAGAACAAAACACTGATCCCAGTTTATCGACAGTAAGGAGGAGGGTCAATCAGTCCAGTCTTGACAGTAAGTAAGATAGCATTTTTTGGGAAAAAAGAGAAAAGTGTCACGAGTATGCATCCAGATGTAATTGCTGACAGGCAACTAGTTGTACATCAAACCTATAGGGAAGTGTTGCTGAAAGTAGCCCATGAGATACCCCTAGCAGGACATTTAATGGCTGTTGCCAGAACTAAAGCTCTTTTTTTTTTTTACTGGCTTGGCATGCTGACTGACATAGCCAAGTACTATCGCTCATGCCATGTGTGCCAGGTTGTTGGGAAGTCTGGTGATGTGGGGAGGGCCCCTCTCATTCCCCTGCCCGTCGTATCAGAACCCTTTGAACAGGTTGCCGTGGATATTGTGGGTCCCCTAGTCATTCCCAGTAGCTCAGGGATAGAGTACATTCTGACTGTAGCAGCCCTTATAACTATTTTCTCCAGGGTCGGGTTACCAAAAGGAATGTTAACTGATCATGTTTAACCTCATGCAGTCTTTGTAAAAGTGAATGATTTATTTACTTCCCCGTATCACTCGCAGGCCAACGGGCTGTGTGAACGCCTTAATGGCACCCTAAAATAAATGCTTAGGATTTTTGTGGAGTCGCAGGGAAGAGACTGGGAGAGGTCCCTGCCGCACCTCCTCTTTGCATACCGTGAGGTACCGCAGGAATCCACGGGCTTCTCACCCTTTGAACTCCTGTACAGGCGCCGGGTGATCAGCCCGTTAGATTTGATTAGGGAAGAGTGGGAAGGGAAATTGATCACCCCAGAAACATCAGTGGTACACTATGTAGTGCAATCAGTGGAAAATTGCATTCCTTAATGGGGATGGCACAGAGCAACCTGAAAGTTGCGTAGGCGAAACAGAAGTTGTGGTATGACCGCAATGCAAGAGAACGCATATTTGAGGTGTGGCAAAAGGTTCTGGTTCTGATCCCTATGCGGCAGAACAAGTTTCAAGCTGCCTCGGAGGGCCCCTACACCATAGTATAGCGCAATAATCATGTCAATTATGTAGTGGCAGAAGGTAAATCACATCAACATGCTCAAAGCTTATGAACGGGAAGCTTGTGTATTAGCTGTGTGTAGCTTGTCTGAGAACTATCGGGAGTCTGACCCCTTGGTAGTTTTAGCAACTGCTGCTGAAGAGGCAGTGGTCCCTAGCAGACGCCCACTGCAGTGAAGAGCTCTCTGACTCTCCGCTAGAGCAGCTAGCTGCCATGCTACGGCCCTATCAGTCCCATTTTACAGGGAAAACTAGAAAAACACACTTGGTCACACATCATGTAAACACAGGCAACCAGACAGCCCGCATATCATAATTCCCTATAAGTGCTAGAAGCAATGAAATTGGAAATAGACGAGATGTTGAGGCTAGGCATTATTCAAAAGTCTCACAGTTATTGGGTTGCCCCAGTGATACTGGTTCCAAAGGAATGTGGGGGCACCAGGTTCTGTGTAGACTATAGGAGGTTGATGCCACAGTGTTTGATGCTTATCCTATGCCTAGGATAGATGAACTACTAGATCAGCTTGCCAAGGCACGCTACATCACTATCATGGATCTCAGTAGAGGGTACTGGCAGATCCCATTGTCACCCGAGGCACACGAGCACTCCACATTTATCACGCCATTTAGGCTTAGAGTTTTTGGTCATGCTCTTTGGAATAAAAAATGCGCCTGCATCCTTCCAGCTTCTGGTCAATGACCTGCTAGAGAGCCAAGAGGGACATGCAGTTGCCTACCTGGATGACATTGAGGTGTTAAGCCAGACCTGGGAGGAGCACCTGATACATTTGAATAGTGTGTGAGGCAGGTCTGATTATCAAGCCAGAGAAGTGCCAACCTGGCATGCGTGAAGTGCAGTACTTGGGGGGGCATGTAGGTACCTTCCACCCAGAGCCTGGCAAGGTAGAGGCAATCACAGAGTGGCCGACCCCTTACCACAAAAAAACAGGTAATATCTGTCTTAGGATTGTGAGAATGCATTTACAGCTCTGAAATCTGCTCTGGCCCAGTCCCCTGTGCTACAAGCCCCAGAATTTAAACAGAGGTTTATAGTACAGACCGATGCGTCTAACTATGGACTAGGTGCTGTCCTTAGACAGGTAACAGTGCAGGAGGAGGAGCACCCAAAACTACTCCGCCGAGAGGTGGCTTATGCGACCATTGAACGAGAGTGCCTAGCCATTATATGGGCACTGCAAAAGCTACAGCCCTACATGTATTTATTGGATTTCACCATTATTACAGACCATAATCCCTGAAACTGGCTGAATATAGTTTCTGGGGATAATGGAAAGCTTTTAAGATGGAGTTTAATTTTACAGCAATATAACTTCACCATTCGGCACTGTAAGGGCGCAGAGCACGGAAACGCAAATGGCCTTTCGCGCCAAGGGGCAGAAGTGGTGAATGGGCAGGAAAGACAGTAACAAGTCCCAGTTCTCCATGCCCTATATCACGAACGCCCAGCCTGTCCCAGATACAGCAATCTGAACAGCTGGTCGTGATTGGAGTCGCCTTAGTCACTTAGCAATAAGTACACCTTTTCTGCCACCACAAAGGTTTTATTCTGGTGTCCTTACATTCACCAGAGCCACTTATTAATGTCTCACACTTAAATCACATACTTATGTAGCATGAGCCTCCCTGGGCTTCGTAAGTTCACAAAGTATCACGGAGAATACATTAGATTAAATTTATTTAATCTTAAAAATGTTTCCAAGGCTTATTTACAAAAATTAATAACAAGACATACAATATGTTTCACAAATGAGTTTCAGAAAATAGGAAATGAAATCAAAGTCACTACTTACTAGTTAACACCTGATATGTGAGGGAACACAGTTAAGAAGGATGGGACATTTTAGTCTTGATAGACCCCCTCATGAAATGCACAATGTAATGTCTAAAGCAGAAGATTTTAAACCCTTCTTACAGGCTCTTCACCCCCACCTTAGGAATTACACTTTCAATTAAGTCAGATTGATTCCCAAAATGACACACAGCTTTCCAAAGTAAATTATCTATCACTAAGATAAATGTTTGGTCACCTCAGAGAATCTTTCACCTCTGCTCGTTCTGCTTAAGTGGTTTGCAACTTAGGTCTTCAAACTCCTCCAAGATCCTATCTCTCCTTTGTCTAGCTATTTTCAACTCATGTCATCTAGCAAAGCATGTGTTGAGATTACATTACAAGGTTGCATACAATATACATTATCATACATGAATTCAACAGAAAATAACAGTATATACTATATAGTATATACTACATAGCCGTCACAGCTTCCCCTAAACCTAGGGTGTAGCGACTATGTAGTATATCTAATGACTGATTGTTATGAATCTGAACAACAGTCCCAACAATTGTCCCAGCTGCAAGAAAAACTATGTGATCTGGAAAATAGTAGCTGCATAAATAGCTTTTGGTTCATAGGCATTCCGCAATCGGTTAAAGGCCCTCACCTATTTTCCTTTCTCAGCCAAGAAATAAGTCGCCCAAAATCTTCATAACGAAATGATAGCTCCACACACAGAATGAGCCAATCGCTTGAGACCGACTAAGGAGAGTGATATTACCAGGCCTCGCCCTGTCTTAGGATTTTTTTCTTGTCCCTGAAATCTACGTATCTGTCTAATAGCTTTCAGACATCTGAAATATTTGGTGATCAATGAAAACAGAATACTGATTTTCTAGGATTATTCCGCTATACAAAGAATTTACACCTGTTTGCAAATTACTTGCTGCTAATAAGACACTTTGCACTTCTGTAACCTGCCAAACTCATATTGATCGAAAATGGCTGAACTAGTATTTTTGATGACCCAGCTGTGGCAAAACGTCACCTTCAAGCATTCACTCTGGCTAGGCATCTCCTCGCACCCCACCTTGATTAATTGTATAGCCCTTCCTAAGTTATTGATCAGGAGACCATGAGTAGTAGTAATTATGTTGACTAATCAATATATCTTGATAATTTAACGTGAACGTTCTCTCTATACCCACAATACATCCTGGTTATATGTTTTTTATCTCTGGTTTTACCCTCCGGAGATCATTTGCTATTTGATTTGGTTAGGAAAATGTTAGAAAATGGTTGAGGTTTAATAATTGCATCACACTGTGTTTTGTATATATTTCATAATGTTCCTAAATGTCCTATCCCTATTGTATCACTTGTGGAAACGTGTCCCTTAGTTTTCACTCCCATTATTTAATGTTGCCCGTTGAGGCGATTCTAAGTGATCTCTTCTCAAACATTGTCCGTCTTATATACTACCCACTAGTGGAGACAGGTTAGCCATGCAGTCCACGTGTCATGACCTTTCCCTCCCAATGCCTCCACAAACTTTTACTTTAGTGTCATGGAATGTTGATGGTCTGAATATCCCCATCAAATGTAAGAAAGTCATTGCCCACCTTAAAAAGATCTTATACTGACGTGGCCTTTTTACAGGAGACACATTAGAGGGACGCAGACGGTCTCGCCTTGTGAGTTGGCTGCATAGGGGACTGTATTGCAGCCCCATATGTCACAAACTCTAGAGGGATTTCAATAGTAATTGCTAGACGCTTTCAATATACTATTTTGAACACAGTTGCGGACCCTGATGGACACTACTTGATCGTCCAACTGCAGATCAATGACACAAATTTTACTCTCTTAAATATCTATGCCCCTAATGTGGCACAACAAGATTTTTTGGTCCCTTGTCTAGCTGGCCTTGCAACGTGATACCCCTAACCTGATAATTGCAGTTGACTTTAACTCTGTTGTAAATCTGAAACTTGATAGGTTTAGCACTCCTCTCCATACTAGACCAACTAACTCTGACTGTTTCTTTGGACTGGTGGATAGGTGTGGTGGATCTGTGGCGCTTACATGAACCCGACTGACAGAACATGCTCTTATTACTCTAGCGTCCACGACTCTCTTCATGGATAGACTATATTCTCGTGGCTAATTCCTTGATGCCCTTGGTTTGCACGGTGGACATAGCTGACATTATTTCGGACCATGCTATGATCTCTCTTTCTCTCTGTTACTACACTCAGGACGGAAAACTTGACACTAGGGATTCCTTCACATCTGCATAGTTCTAAGCATTTCCGTCAGTATTTGAGACCTAAATGGGATGAATACCTTGATGACAACATTGACCACTGGGATGACACCATACTCTTCTGGGAAACCTCGAAAGCGATCATTCTTGGCCTTATCATAACATATGTCTTTTAACCATAATAAAAAGACGAGGGAAACTTATGAGGCCCTTCATAAAGCATCTTCAGAGACTTATGCCTGTCATGCCTCTACCAAATCAGAAGCGACTCTCGCTGCCCACAGAGAAGCACACCAACTGCTGGAAAGCTTCCTGACTTCCTAAGCCAAATTACAAATTGAATATGCAAATAATACATTTTTTAGATGGGGCAACAATGTTGGCAAACTTTTATCTAATTTAACCAAACCCCAGAAATATACCGGCCATATAGTTCTTAAATCACCGTCCTCCACCAGACTCCTCACTGACTCAAAGATTCTTGCAGATTTTCAGGATATTACTCCAAACTATACAGTGGGGCCCACCTAACTACCACTTGATATTTAAGCACTTAACAGAAGTAAAGTTATCCTCATTGACATTGGACGAAAGAGCAGCTCTGCAAGTGATATTACACCACAAGATGTGGCCTTCGCAATCAAAAATCTGAAGCTCCATAAGGCCCCGGGCCTGCGAGGAAATCTAGTTCCGTGAACTTTGACAATTAGTTTGCCACCTGTATCGCCTGAATCCTCATGCCTCCATGCACCTTCCCTTGCTTCACAACTCAGACTTTCAGGACTGCATGAATTCTTATCCATTCAATGCCTTTACTCACTTGGCTGTCACCAAAATACGACTATTGATCGGCACATTGCTTCTGGGTCTGTCCTCCAATTAAACATTTCTGGACCCAGATTTTCCATAACACATTTGGTGAACTAGTTCCCTTGTCCCTGGAGTGGGCAGTTTTTTGGACATTACCAACAAACTGCAAGGTGAGCAGGGGCTGTAGAAAACTATTGCTCGCTATTTTGACTGCGGCCTGAAAAAGTGTGCTCCACATCTGGGCCCTGAACACTCCCAACTATATTCTCGCCCTTTAGAGAGAATCTTTATCACATGTTCCGCATGGATTGGATTGAGACCTCCTTACAGAAGGACTCCAGGGTAAAACATTTTCTTGACACTTGAGAAAGCCTGATAGAAACCTTTCCAGACTTCTGTATATTAGGAGTTCAAGAAAGGAGATCCATCATATGGCATGGTGTGAGTTGCGGATATATGCTAATAATCCCCTAGTTGCACTATCACTACCCGATGATATTTTCACACCTGGGTGTCCTCTGCCCATGCCTCTCCTGGTGATGCTTGCTGTGTATTTGAGCTGCCTGATTTTGACAGCTGGCTGCTCCCGACGTTTGGGTGATTTGTTGATTATGTACAAGTTGAACAACCTTTTCTTTGTATCAAATGTTTCTATGTTTTCGACTGTCATGGTTATATTTTGTTGCATTTTCTACCTCCCAATAAAAAAAATAAGCACACAGCAGGATGCCACACCCCTTGGTGCCATGCCAGCTACCCAAATGTTGGGAGGTATGCATACACCATTCAAAACATTCTTTTTTTCATGATAGTTGGTTTCCCTGTAAAGATCTTGTATTTGTCTGATATGTACATTTTATGGCTCACTAGCAGTTCTACTAGAGAGGAGTGACAGAGAAGGGGGAATACTCTGCAGAAAACTGGTATCTCCCCTGGCCAAAATTGTAATTGTAGTCAAAGTAGTAAGCAGGTGCTCTGTAAAAATGAAATGCAATCAATGCTGCAGGTTTTATCCATCATGCTGTCCTGTTAATCGGTTCTCTTTAAAGGGCAATGAGAACGCAAAAACCAGACTAAATGCAATTATAGAGCCTTTCAGTAAAGATGACCTTTTCCATTCCTTATTTCTCTGTCAAATGTTACATTAATTCCTGTAGTGTTTCCATATGACGCACAGTTCCAAAGACTGGTCAGATCTGCAGTCTCTCCACTAATACATGCACTACAGTATTTTTAACATTTTAAAATCTGGCATAATAATGAAATGTAACAGTTTGATAAGCAGGTTGTAGAAGCCTCATGCAGTGCCTTATTTTTATTTATATTTTTATTTGATTTTATTGAATGCCTAATCATTATGACGGGGGCATTTTACCACTTTATGGCAGGCTTTGTGCAGTACCTATGTATACTGTTCAGCCCTACGGCGGTCATAGCGAAAAGTTGTAGTCCATTCTTATTTGCACACCAGAGAACAAAAACAGCATTATAGTCTGCTATAACAATGTCTTTGAGTTCTAACTGAAACCAATCAAGGGACCGTAGATCCATTGATCAACCCCGTTTATAGTTTTGATTAAACACATTTAAATGCTGAACATAAAATGAACAAGCTCTTAGGATTTTATTATAGCCCCATAACAAAAGTTCATTTTTAATTCACTGGAATGGAATCATAAATTTGACCTCGTTATCATTACCTTAACCCTCTTCTAAATATATTTGTGGATTTACTGTGTGTGAAAAAGGAAATGGATATTATATGGTACCAGGGTTCTTCTAAATAGACAAGTAACCTGCAATCAGGAGCAACTATAAAAATGTATTTTAGGTACAGTAGACAGTAAGGACAGCCTAACCATATCAACGGAAAAATAAAATTATGAAAAAACTTTTTTTTGTACAATTTCCATTTCTAATCCTGAATGAGATTTCATATTCGACATACATCTGGCACACATCCTGCAGTGTCTGGTCTAGTACATCAGAGTGAAACTACAGTCAGGGCCAAAAGTTTTGAGAATGACACAAATATTATTTTTCACAGAGTCTGCTGCCTCAGTTTTTATGATGGCAATTTGCATATACTCCAGAATGTCATGAAGAGTGATCAGATGAATTGCAATTAATTTCAATGTCCCTCTTTGCCATGGCAACAACATTTCCACTACATTTCAGGCCTGCCACAAAAGGACCAGCTGACATCAGGTCCGTGATTCTCTCGTTAACACAGGTGAGAGAATTGACGAGGACAGGGCTGGAGATCACTCTGTCATGCTGATTGAGTTAGAATAACAGACTGGAAGCTTTAAAAGGAGGATGGTGCTTGAAATCATTGTTCTTCCTCTGTTAACCATGGTTACCTGCAAGGAAACACGTGCAGTCATCATTGCTTTGCAGAAAAAGGGCTTCACAAGCAAGGATATTGCTGCTAGTAAGATTGCACCTAAATCAACTATGTATAGGATAATCAAAAACTTCAAGGAGAGAGGTTCAATAGTTGTGAAAAAGGCTTCAGGGCGCCCGAGAAGGTGCAGCAAGTACCTGGACCGTTTCCTAAAGTTGATTCAGCTGTGGGATCGGGGCACCACCAGTTCAGAGCTTGTTTAGGAATGGCAGCATGCAAGTGTGATGAGTGCATCTGCATGTACAGTGAGGCGAAGACTTTTGGAAGATGGCTTACTGTCAAGAAGGCCAGGAAAGAAACAACTACTCCAGGTAAAATATCAAGGACAGACTGATATTCTACAAAAGATACAGGGATTGAACTGCTGAGGACTGGGGTAAAGTCATTTTCTCTGATGAATCCCCTTTTAGATTGTTTAGAGCATCTGGAAAAACGCTTGTCCAGAGAAGGAAAGGTGAGTGCTACCATCAGTCCTGTGTCATGCCAACAGTAAAGCATCCTGAGACCATTCATGTGTGGGGTTGCTTCTCAGCCAAGGGAGTGGGCTCACTCACAATTTTGCTTAAGAACACAGCCATGAATAAAGAATGGTATCAAAACATTCTTTTAAGAACAACCCCAACCATCCAAGAACAGTTTGGTGACGAACAATGCTTTTTCCAGCATGATGGAGCACCTTGCCATAAGTGGCCCAGGGATCAAAACATTGAAATGTTGGGTTCATGGCCAGACCTTAATCCCATTGAGAACTTTGTGGTCAATCCTCCAGAGGCGGGTGGACAAAAAACCCTCCACAAATTCTGACAAACTCCAAGCATTGATTAGGCAAGAATGGGCGGCCATCAGTCAGTATGTGGCCCGGTAGTTGATTGACAGCATGCCAGGGCGAACTGCAGAAGTTTTCAAAAAGAAGGGTCAACATTGCAAATATTGACTCTTTGCATAAACTTAATGTAATTGTCAATAAAAGCCTTTGACAAAAAAATGCTTGTAATTTTACTTCAGTATACCATAGCAACATCTGACAAAAAGATCTAAAAACACTGAAGCAGCTGACTTTGTTAAAACCAATACTTGTGTCATTCTCAAAACCTTTGGCCATGATTGTACACCCATAGTCAACACCACACGTGTCTTGAGATCCATTCCTTGCTGACTCCGGGACTATGCAGAGTTGATTTATGTGTTGTTGAGGACAACTGCACCATGCGCTCAGTATGCCTGCCTTTATGACTCCGGTTCTAAATCTCGTACCTTGGAAACTAGCCAGCCATTCATTCAAGCCTTGAGTTGCCCATGTTCCAGATTAATCATCTCTGTCCTGCCTGTGTCTGGTTACTCAAGTTATTTGTACTTTTCTGTCATAAAACATTGTTCACTACAATAAATTCTACTTAATCTCTTTCTGTTCTTCATATTCATTATAGTACAGATGGACAACTTCTTATAACATGACTGTGCTCTGTCTTCAGCTTCATCAAAATGAGTTTTATTAAAGAAGTAGAGAAGGTTGACTACCAGTTGTTTTGTTGTCTGAAAAAATGTCTCTAATAAAGGCTTCAATTTAATTTTTCTTAGATGGAATTACATTTGCTTTTATTTTTTCGGTTCAGTTCCACTTCAGGAATATACACACAGTCAATAAGACTAAGGCATTAGTACAAAGGTTAAGACATACTTGCCTAGTCTCCCAAAATGTCTGGGAGACTCAGAAATTTTGGGTAGTTCTACTGAACCCTCAGGAAATCAGGCCACTGTCCCGCTTTCAGGACAGTGGCCTTAGTGACGAGCCCAAATCACGCCACCCACCACAGATGTCATACAGCCTCCACTCCTGGATCTCCCAGAGAGGAATTAGAAAAAGTAGGCAAGTATGTGTTAAGAGGTGCTGTATGGACGGCTTGTTTAAGGGCATAGTAGATAAAATATTTTCTCTGGCCCGATGAGCTTTTTTCCCCCGATCCAATAGTTTTCTGCAAATTGGCTAATTTTAACTCTCGCTCCATACAGGTCACCTGTTAGGTTGTTGCCCTCTGATGTTTTTTGTAGACCTCAGCTTTCCTGCAAAACAGTCAATAAATCCCCCTGTTGTACCATGCCCTGCACTGCATTCACTGGAATGCAGTGATAGTGGACCAGGTAGTGATCAATTGATCATTGAGTACACCTTTGGCTACACTCAAGAGACTCTGAATAGACAGAGTATTGGGTACTTTGCATTCAGGATCTGTACAGCAACCAGAAAGTATAGATACTCCTCAGAACTATAGTGTTGACCTACAGTGGTGATTGCACTTGCAGTCGTGGTTAATGTAGGACACTTCATTGACCACAATGCATTCACGAACAGTGAGCACAAGTAAATGGTGCAGGCAGTGTCCATAAGACGGGTGCTCCTAGCCCCAATTTAAAATGCTACTGGGTATCGGGTAATTGGAACCGGTGGGTTTAATTCCCATACATCTTTACATACTTTTACTAGTGTTAAAAATATCTAAAAGTTTGTGAACTAATGTATTTTGATGCTAGTGGGTAAGACTAAAGGTGTCTAAGGGGCACATTTATCAACCACTGCATATTTATTTAAAAAATCTCCACAGGAACAGCCGTTCTGGAAAACGGCTGTTCCTGTGAAGTATAGCACTTACCTTTACACTGCTCTTCACTTGCAGTCCTGATTGCGATCTGGTTTCTTGCTTTGAATCCCTGTGCGCATGCACCGATCGAAAAATTGGGCATGCGCGCAGAGAACCCTACTGTGCAGTGTGAAGAGCGAACAGTTGTCATGTGACAGGGAGGGAATCACATGATCCCTCTACACATGCGCTGTCCAGCTCTGCTCTTCAGAGCAGAGCTGGACAGAAATGAAAAGTAAAGAAAAGTCCAATTACGAAGATGGAACATTAGCCTAAAAAGTTTCCGAAAAAATCTCTTTATCGGAACTTGTTAGTTTGCGATAGGGAGCAGTCCCCATACTATCTGATGGTGACTGCTTAGAAAAACGTTACAGAATGCAAAGCAGCAGATATTGACGATATCTGCTGCGATGCAACAATCATAAATTTCAAGGATACTCCAAAGTGCGCCAGAATCACGGTAAGTGTCCTTTAATAAGAGTACACTGTTTGGTAAATAGGCCCCTAAAGGTCTTGGAGCTTTTCATCTTGACATTACCAAGTCAGCCACATGATGTCCTCAGTGTTCAAGAAACCAGGTTGGCAACAATTACAATCAAAATCTTGTGGGAAAAAAAAACTATATTTTCTACCTAAAAGTTTAATTCTAGTTCTTGAAAAATGCATTGTATGAAATCTAATATATAATGGTTGTGTGTTTGTCAGTAAAGTGAATATCCAGGGAAAGATTGCATTCACTTCTACTGGGGATATTGTATAAAAGTGGAGTAGGCTCAAAGTTGAGTGAAATATGATCACATATAAAAATAGAGTAAGCTTTTCATCCTATATCAAAGACATTGGTTTAATATATAGCACTGACATATTACACAGCACTGTACATAGAGAGGGTCATGACATGACAGACAAATTACATGCACTATCCTAAAACAGAAGGTAAAGATGGCCGCTCACAAATGAGCTTACAGTACAATTGATGAGGTATGAGGAAAACATGATGCAGAAAGTGTCAGAAGTATCAGCATAACAATTAGGGGAGAAAGCAGCTATCATCCTCCAATAGAAACCTTTATAGCAGTCAATGGCGACTCTTCAGCTGCTGATGGTATATATGTCTAATGATTTATAAGTTGTGCCTTTTTCTAGAAGGAAGTATTAAAATGACAATGATGTTAAAACCAACTTCTAAATAAAAACATGGAGTAAAAAATTTTTTAAATGTAAAATATAGATTTAGTGGTAGTTTATATAAAGTTGTTTTTTTGTTTTTTTTGTTTTTTTTAAGTCTGTGCCCAACTTGAAATAAATACAAATTCTTCCATTTCCCTTCCATCCCATGCTCTCCCGCCTTGGCACATCCATTCATCAAACACTACATCCTCCTGCCCCCTCACCTACTTTCCTGCTGGACGGTCCTAGTCCGGGATAAAAAAAATAATTGTGGTCCAGAAATTCCCTCTCCCCCGTATACATTGTGCCCCTCTAAAGAGGTGGATTACTTTTTTTTTGTAGATTATTAATTGACAACATCTTAAACGCAGTTTGACTCCATTTGTGCACTAAACTATAATTTAATTTTACACTCCTCTGTTCTCCTGTGACTAGTATCTTCTTACTATTATAATCCATCTTTGCAGTGTGAGAATATGGCAAAAGAAGCTATTGGTGATAAAAATGTTTCTTTTGGCTGCTTTTCTAGAAGAACATATCATTCTATAAAGTCAACCAAATGCACCAACTGGTTGGTAACATAGTGCAGAAAGGATAAGCCGTATTAGTTCGATGTCGTTCTACCCTGCCCGGCATCCTGTTTGAGAGCCGGAGACTCAATGTACAGGTGGAGGGGTGGGCAACATTGCATTACCACCTCCACTTACCTCAAAGCCCAAGGCTGAGCACCTACTTTAGCTTTGAAACTGCTGCCCATCTTTGTATTAGTAATGCTCTATAGATAACGCTCAAGAGTTTGTCTAGTGAAATCGAACTCATACGTTATCAGTTTTTACACCATTTTTCTACACCTGAGCAAATCTTGTAAATAAGTTTTGTAGATTTCTTTAGAAAAGTTTGTCATATTGTTCTTGCAACGTTTTCCTGGCTTTGATATTTCTTCTTTGTGGAACGTTTGCCTAAAGAGTTAAGAAGAACAGCAACAAAATGGGCTGCCAACGAAACAGTCATTCTAACATTTGCAATATTTTAAAAGGTCATATATTAAAAACATGTTCAATTTATAAGGAAGAAAATGAATATGTGGTAAGGCCACACGGACTAGGACCAAGAATGCAACATTGTAGGGGTACTAGGTTGTGCCTGGTTTTATTATCTGTATGCCTGCAAGCATAAGACTTGCTTCTAATAATTAGTAGGATACCTTTAAATTTTCCTACAGCTGGGATATGGTGGTGGCCAGACACATGGAGCTCTGCAGCATTATTGTAGCGGTAACAGGTAGAGAGCATGTAAAACTCCAGGGGGTAAATGTACCAAGCTGCAATTTTGCATTTTCAGCGATTATTTTTATTTTATTTTTTTCCCCCTGCCGATTTTTTTTAACCATCGATTTGATGTAAAATCGCCAGAGGAGTGTTTGTTTCAAAATCGCCAGAGGAGTGTTTGTTTCAAAATCGCCATTCTCAAAATCTCTACAAGTCACAGTACCAACACTCTAGCTCTAGAAATCACCAAATATATGAAGCTGTGATTTTACAACCTCGTCTGAGTTTGAATTCAAAATCGCCCGATACAACACGTTGCTTTCTATAGGCGAGATTGACAAACACATCACTGTTACACTGCAGGGTAATGTTATTATATAACTGGAGGCAAAATAGGAGTTTAAATAAACCATGTTTTTGGTTGTAGAGGGGAAAAAATGATTGATTAGGAATATTCTTACAGGGGACAATTTATTTTTAGAATAAAGTAGTGGCCCAAATTTAATTTTAAATTATATGTAAGTGTAAGTGGGGTAATATTAATCATTTTATGATATGGGAACACTTTATATTTCCAGATGAGGTCACCATTTAAAGTATAGATTTGTGGCACTACAAGTGCTCATGTGCATGCTGACACTTGTTGTGCCACAAGTCTGTACTTTTTATAGTGTCCCCATCAGAAAATTTTAAGTGTTACCATATAAAAATATAAATATTGCCCCACTGTTGATGAAATAGTCAGCCACTATAATTATTTTTTTTTTTAAAAAAAAACTTACATATAATTTAAAATTAAATTTGGGCCAGTAATTTATTCCTAAAATAAATTGTACTCAGTAAGAAGAAAATTAATAATCATTTTTGCCCCTCTTCTGCAAAAAAACATGCTTTATGTAAACCTCCATTGTGCCTCCTGTTATATTATCATTGACCAGATAGCTGAAACTACATGCTTTTATTTCTGTTCAATCTCAAGCAAGTTTCAGTTTCTGTTGAAACTCGGGCGAGCTTGTGTTTAATTTCCGGGGGGGTTTGACTACAACGTAAGTGTTTTAAAATTGACACAAATCGCCAGAGTTTTGATTCTGGAAAGTCAAAATCCCTACTTAATACATATGGCGATTTTGTACTTCACCGGTGATCTCTCTAGATTTGCGTTGATTTAAAATTGCCCAAAAAAATTGCATCGTGATACATTTACCCCCAGGCCTATGCAGGGGTGTAGGTACCTGGGGGGGGGGGGGGGGCAGTTGCTTCCTCGTGATTTCTGTTGGGTAGGCAATGACTGTGTTTCGCCCCTCATGAACTTCTACACAAAGCCTTCATGCTACTTTCTGAAGTCATTGCATCTGTTCTAAACTCGTGATACTTTTTAAATGATTGTCTTAGTTCTTTAATATTGATTGCCTTAGTCTAGATTTAATGCAGATTGATTTGTTTATGTAAAAAAACTCTTAATTGTTTAGTTCATAAACATTTAATAAATAATCTGAATTGATGATGAGCAACTGTTCACTTTACTTTTACCTTGAATTTCGTGCGGTGCCTCCAGTAACAAACATGAACTATAGCAATTTAAATTTATAGCACATACCATAACCAGTGAGGCAGTGACTATTATTATCGTAGATTTGTAAGCCACTGCAATGCTCTGCAGCGCTGTACAGGAGGGAAAACGGTATATACATAAAACAGGGACATAAAAGGTAGACAAAAAAAAATGCAGACATGAAAACAAAGCGTATAAAGGACCCTGCTCATCAGAGAGCTTACATTCTAAAGGGAAGAGTGCACAGCTGAAATAAGAGGAGAAAATGTTGCTCAGAGTGGAGATTGAAATAGTTGTGAGGGTGCATTAGTGTGAATAGTGTTATCGAAGATGGGTTTTCAAAGATCATCTAAAGATTTGAAGGCTGTGGAAAAGTCTGATTGAGCATGGTAGGGAATTCCGTCAGTGGTGAGCAGCACGGGAGAAGTCTTGTAGGTGGGAGTGCGAGGTGGTTACCAGAGATGAGACAAGTCAAAGGTCAGAGATAGATCTTAGTGGGTGGGAGAGAGAGTATTTTGATATGTGAGTTTAGATGTAATGCAAGGGTAGTGTTGTTGAGGGCTTTGTAGGTAAAGGGGAGTAATTTGAATTTGATTCTGGAGGACACAGGGAGCCAGTGTAGGGATTTGCAAAGTGGTGCAGCAGATGTGGAGCGATGAGAGAGGAAGATCAGTCTGGAAGTGTGTGTGTAGGTAGAGACATATAGACAGAGAGCTAGATACATACATTTTTTTTTTTAAATACTCTCAATCAAATGAAATTAGGCTGTCAATGAAATCTGAATAAAAACTACGTTAATGTGTATGAAAAATTTTAATTTTTAAGATGAACAATTGAATTTATCTATCTAACAGCTATTGTACTTATTGAATATTAATAATAATATTTAATAATGTATAAATACATTTTTGGTCTACTCCTTAAACTCTGACAAAAATTAACATAGGATTGGGAGTCTTTGTATATCTACAGACATTTACAACTGTTGACCAAACGGAAATAAAAGGGGCTCCAAGTCCTATAGTAGCCTTTTGCGCCCCCCCCCCCCCCACCCAATGAAAATTTTCGTTCCTACGCCCCTGGGCCTAAGTAAAGGTTTGTTTCATAAAATAAATAACTTCAGGATTTTCGATTGTACAACAATCAGTTATGTCACCATGTCAATAAAATAACCATATTGTGCTGCGGACTGCTCACACTAGTGCTTGTGTGGCGTGCACTGAAACACCATTTTATTTTTACACGGTATATTATATGAAATATAACTTATTACTCTTGTGTGCAAGAATCTTCTAATTCTCTATATTGCCCTTGTACCTCCCAACGACTACTATTAGAGGTAGTAATCCAATATATATTTGTGTAAAAATTCTATAATATGCTATACATGTGTAATGCATGTAGCATTACGTGTAGGCCCCGGTGACGGCAGATGTCGCCAGGGGGAGATGTCGAGTACAGTGAGTCAGTGCCTCACATCGGGAAAGGCTATCTGTGACACATGGGTCACGTCATTGATGGGAGCATCCAATATCATGTTGGGGACCAGAGTCCGAGACTCTAGTTTCCGTGTTTGGAGAGAGACAGCCATTTTGGCAATGCCCCGGGCTCCCCTGGCTTTTGGGACCTGGGTTCACGGCAGATATGTCTTGAGGAAAGAGCGCCCATTCAGAGAGCACCGTTTTAAGATGGTGCTCTCTGACTGGCCCCTGCAGTCAGCGGAGTGTTGTCAGACATTGAGAGGCTGAAAGTCTGTAGTGGAAGAATCCTTGATAGCTAGGATGTCTAATTGCTGAAAATAATCTGTAAGTGTACCCTAAAAGTTATCAGTTTCAGTAAAGGGATGAAGCAAGGACCCTGGATATTGGGGAATCAGTCTGCAAAGCCATAGTAGGAATGCCCCCTTGGAAAGTACCCTCATACCGTGAGGGGACTGCTACATGAAGGCAGTGTGGCTATAGTTGTAGATGAGGGTCCCTGATGTAGAATATGGAGTGCAAAAGAAGAGGATAAGAACCTCTGGTCGATGCCTACCATCTGTGTACATGATCAGCTCTGACTGATGTGGTATAACAACTGCACCCATGAAACCGGTTATGTGAACTGCCACAACTGTTTTATTGCTGCTAACTGTATGCTGGATGAGTTATCAGAATATATCTATATGCAAAAAGATTTAAAAAAATCTGCTTATGTGTTGGAGGTGAAGACAGCGTTTAATAAAGTTTTTGTTTTGATTCGAGATGACCTAGTGCATAATATTTACATTTGCACTGCACTGCAACTAGTGGTGACTACACTGCCACAGTGATTACATCCTTTAGTATGTAGGGGACCCCCTGGTTGTTAATGCCACACCCATGCCAAAGCAGGAGTAGAAGTGAAGGGAAAAACAAGTGGGATACTGCACAACAACAGGACACCCCAAATAAGTGGTCGCATAACTGAGGTGTTTTACAAATATGTTCCATATTTTAGCTAAATATACCTACAACACACTTTTTCTTACATGGCCTCTTAATGTCAACTGTGCATTCCCATGGGTGGCACCATCAATGGAGCCGGGCTGTCACAGAAAAACTAAAGTATCCCATGAAGGAGCAGGACGTAAATGAGTTGATCCCTACTCCCAGGATCGTCCGTACACTGTGTTAAAGGGGACTGCTGTGTGCTGAATGCAAATCACTTCCTCATTTAGTGGTAAGGAAAATGCTATGTATCGTTATGGCATCAAGTTATGTCCAGATTAACACCAAATCCAATAATGTTAGTTTGTAGAGGAATACACTCCACTCACCGTTGTTGCCATCCAAAAGTAATTTAAAGAAAAAAAAGCAAACTTGGTGTATGAATTTTGTTTCATATTGAGAGGTGAGTTTGACACCATGATATTTCTGCGTCAGTATGACAGGAACCTCACATTACTACTTTGTGCTACTGAGGGACCTTGCTCCTTCCACTATCTAAGTCTCTCTCTTCTTTGGGTTCATTGCCATCCTCATATTATGACACTGCCCCTTTCACATGTCTTCAGTAACCTAATTACATGATTAGACAGGTCACAGCCAATCACAAGATCAGCACGCTCATTCTTTGCTGCTGTGAGCATTCCTGTGATCTGATTGGCTAATAGGTTACACATGCATATCTCCCAGCATTTAGACTCCCAATACTGGGACACAATAAGACCCTCAATCAGCCTAAACTTCACCCCAATCTGACCAGAAATGCCAAAATTTGTATGAAACTCTGCCTGCTTTGTGCAAGCCAAATCCATTTGAGTTATGCAAATCTGGACTATCCGACAAATCAAGACAGTTGTGAGGTATGTACATAGACGTGCTGGAGATAACCGGGGAATAGAATACAGTGGTCAGAACTGGACAAACACACCTTAAAAGTAAAAAAAATTAGAACAATAAACTAATTCCTGCTCCTTGCAGTTGATGATTACAGCTATAGCCGCAGGTCATGGCTCAGGGTGCTGCACTCAGGAGAACTAGAACATTGTATTTTGGTGTAAATATTGGGGTTGCCACTAATTAGGAATTATTTTACCCCTTTATCCCATTACTTGCCCGTATAAGACCCCAAAGTAAACAATATATTCTAATATGCTGCTAAAGAAGGCCTTATCTGAAATAAAACAAAACAATCTAAAATTTGACCAAATTCAAGTAGTGCAAAGTAGAATACTGAAATTAAATTGTCCATTCTATTAATTAAGCCTCATACAGCCAAAAGTTCTACTTAAGAGAATAGAAAGCATACTTGCAAATAAAGCGGAGTCATCTAATTAAGTGCCCAGAAAGAGAATAATATTTGAGGTTTTGTTACTTGTTGCACTTGTGAATTGATGATTTTGTTGTTGGAGGTCTCTGGGGTTAGGATGTGGAGAAAACAAAATACTTTACCATTAGTTGTAATGCTGTGCACATTTGTATGGCTTCTTATTTCTATCATCAACAGTATGAAACATGCTTTAGAAAAATCAAGCAAATCACATGGGAAATGAAGAGGATTCTTCACTCGACATAGAAATATCCTCTGCAAAATGAAATCTGGTGAGAAACTAATTAGTTTCTACTTTTTGAGAACAGGAAATTATTATTGTCCTCTCAACTGTGTTTGGATGAACTTTATTCATATCAAAAGCTCGACTGGTTAGTGTTTCAATATAAAATTGTATTCTGTTTCACTTGTTAGAAGAAAACACATTCCTAGGGGAGTAGAGCGAGCTAGTGTACAAGTCATAGAGTTAAATGATAAAGTGGTAGAATTTGTACATATGGGACTGGAAGCAAGAAAATATCCAATTATAACTCTGCTGGGGAATAGATATGTGAACATTCTGTATAACCCATTATTCTTTCACATACACTTCTGGCCTGTTTTGAAACCTCCAGTGATGAACATACACTGTAGAGCAGTGAAGCCTAAGCCATTGTCGACAATGCTTTTGACTCGGTTGAACAGGAATCTATTTTCTTCTTCTACTACCATTATAAATATAAACATACAGTTGTATTATCTTTTTTTTATGCAGTTTAAGGTAAAGTAATATATATTTCACAACGCACATGATCTCTAATTTACTAAAGTTAGATCCAATATGTACTAGATGGACAAAAGTATGTGGATGCTTGACCATTTACACTAACAGGGACTGTAATGACATTGTATTCAAATACATACACTTTAATATGGAGTTGGTCCTCCTTTTGCAGTGATAACAGCTTCCACTCAAGATGTTGGAGTGTTTCTGTGGGAATTTGTGCACATTCATTCAGTAGAGCATTTATGAGGTCAGGCACTGATGTTGGACATCCCAAAGATGTTTGATGGATTTGAGGTCAGGGCTCTGTGCGGGCCAGTCAAGTTCTTCCACACCGAACTCATCAATCCATGTCTTTGTAGTCCTTGCTTTGTGCACTGGGGCACAGCCATGTTGGAATAGACAAGGGCTTTCCCCAAATTGTTGCCACAAAGTTGGAAGCATAGCATTGTCCAAAATGACTTTGTATGCTAAAGCATTGAGATTGCCCTTCACTGGAGAGGGACCTAGCCCAAACCCTGAAAAATAGCCCCATAACATTATCCCTCCACCAAATTTCACAGTTGGCATAGTGTAGTCAGGCAGGTAACGTTCTCCTGGCACCTGGCAAATCCAGACTCACCCATCTGACTGCTAAACAGAGAAGCGTGATTCATCACTCCACAGAACATGTTTCCACTGCTCCACAGTCTAGTGTCGGTGTGCTTTACACCACTCCATCTGACGCTTGGCAGTGGTTTTGGTGATGTGAGGCTTGCAAGCAGCTGCTCGGCCATGGAAACCTATACACTTAAGCTCCTGCCAGCAGTTTCTGTGCTTACATTAATGCCAGTGGAAGTTTGGAACTCCTTAGCTATGGAATCAGCAGAGTGTTGGCAACTTTCACGCACCAGCGCCTAAGCACTCGTTGACCCCGGTCTTTGATTTACATGGTCTTCCGCTTCATGATTGAGTTGCTGCTGTTCCTAAACGCTTCCACTTTCTAATGATATCACTTACAGTTGACCATGGAATATCCAGCAGGGATTTTCATGAGCTGTGTTATTGCAAAGGTGGCATCCTATCATAGTACCACGCTTGATGTCACTGAGCTCTTCAGAACAACCCATTTTGGATCACAAATGTTTGCAAATGGAGACTGAATGGCTAGGTGCTTGACTTTATACACCTCTGATTGAAAATGTCAATTCAATAATTAGGTGTGGCCAAATAGTTTGTCCATATAGTGTATCTGTTTCCATTTTTTCAACCAAACGCCATCCTTCACACTGGGTATCTATAATTAAAGAAGATTTCCAGTCTCCATTATTTGTTTTACTGTTTTACTGTTATTTGTATTCCCTCCATCTAAGAACCATATGAGACACCTCTCAGGGACCAGCGGTATTCCAGTGACACTAGTCAACCCCCTCATGCTCTGACCCTGATACTAGTTGTATTCTAAGGTCTAATGTCCATTAGCTGCAATCCATGTCCAATCCTATGGCTCAATTGTATTTAAAATTCTCTGTAATAATTATCGGAAAAAAAATGCTTACATTCAAATTGGAAGTGGGCACAGCTGAGACTAGAGAAGTGAGTGTGGGTCAATGTAGCGACTATAAAGGGTGCATTAGTGTGGATAGTTTTAAACTTAAATTAGGAGATGCATTTTCAGGGAGTTGTGGGACGTCTGATCGGGCAAGATATGGAATTCCATAAGTGGGTAGCGGTACGGGAAAAGTCATTTAGGCGAGAGTAGGAGATGATTGCCAGAGATGAGGCGTAGGCAGGTCAGAGGTAGATCTAAGTGAGCGATAAGTATTTTGATATGAGATTTGAGATGTTTGAAGGGGCAGTGTTGCTTTGTAGGTAAGGATGAGTAGCTTTAACTGGATTCTAGAGGACAGAGGGAGCCAATGTAGGAATTTGCAGTGAGGAGCGACGAGAGAGGAAGATCAGTGTTGCTTTGGCATTTAAAATGGATTAAAGCAGGGATAGATGGGTGAGGGGAATGAAGGAGGTTGCAGTAGTCAAGGCAGAAGATGAGAGAATGGATAAAAGCTTTGGTAGCATCTTGGGTAAGAAAAGTACATATTCTGGCAGGAGGTGTCAGGACTGACTTAAAGTGAAATTACTGGAAAATGCACAATTATTTTACAATCTACTTCCCAATAACATAGGACACAATGTCCTGACCAATGTACAAGAACCTTACTATTAACCCTTGTCATGGGTTTCAAATAGAGATGGTCACTGACCCCCGTGTTTTGGTTTTACCTTTGTGTTTTTTGGTTTCGCCAAAAACGCCCTTGCGTGTTTTGGTTTTGTTTTGCAATTTGTTAAAAAAAATTATTTTTTTGGCCTAAAATAACTTAATTTAGGTATTATTTTGTACCTAAATTATTATTAACCTCACTATCACTAATTTCCATTCAATTTTGACCACCTCATAGGTCACAATATGATTTTCATACTGTCACGGGCACTAGGAGTTTTACCCAGAATTCACCAGGTGTAGCTACACTTACCAGAAGTGCGGACCTCCTGGGTAGTGTGGTGAATCAGTGGAACCATACAGTAGAATAGAGGAAAGGAATGTCAATAGTATAAATGCTGAGTCTTGGCACTGTGGAACTGTGATGGTACAGCAGTTTAGTAAACTAGGATAAAATGAGGAAAGAGTCCAAGTGCCTTAGCACGCGGGTAGCATATAGCAGGCCAGTACTTGATAACTGGATAACGTTAGGCAAAGACCAATCAACAATATAGTAGAAGAGTCAGCGACTTGCAGCTACAATACAGAGGCACTTGTAGACTTTAGTCCAGCTAATAGGTACCATACAGAGTAGTAGCTATATCACAAGGAAACATGAATGGTCTACAGCTGGTAAGTTTCACCACGGATATGTAGAGAAGACTTGTCCAGCGCAGGTGTGCAACAGAATAGCGTGAGTGGTCTGTAATTGGCAAGTTGTACCACTGATGTGAAGGGAAGACTTGTCCAGGCGCAGGCATGGAACGGAGTAACGTGAGTGGTCTGCAATAGGCAAGTTTTACCACTGATGTGTAGAGAAGACTTGTCCAGGTGCAGGCATGGAACAGAGTAACGTTAGTGGTCTGCAATAGGCAAGTTGTACCACTGATGTGAAGGGAAGACTTGTCCAGGTGCAGGCATGGAACGGAGTAACGTGAGTGGTCTGCAATAGGCAAGTTGTACCACTGATGTGAAGGGAAGACTTGTCCAGGCGCAGGCATGGAACGGAGTAACGTGAGTGGTCTGCAATAGGCAAGTTTTACCACTGATGTGTAGAGAAGACTTGTCCAGGTGCAGGCATGGAACGGAGTAACGTGAGTGGTCTGCAATAGGCAAGTTGTACCACTGATGTGAAGGGAAGACATGTCCAGGTGCAGGCGTGGAACGGAGTAACGTGAGTGGTCTGCAATAGGCAAGTTGTACCACTGATGTGAAGGGAAGACTTGTCCAGGTGCAGGCATGTAACGGAGCAACGTGAGTGGTCTGCAATAGGCAAGTTGTACCCTTGATGTATAGAGGAGACTTGTCCAGGAGCAGGCAGGTAACGGAGGTAGCGAGAGTAGTCTGCAGCGGATAAGTTCTACTACCGATGTGGAGAGAAGACTTGTCCAGAAGCAGGCAGGTAACGGAGGTAGCGAGAGTAGTCTGCAGCGGGTAAGTTCTACTACCGATGTGGAGAGGAGACTTGTTCAGAGCAAACGGATAACACGAGCAGACACAGGAAACACCTCAGAGTCTCAAGGAATGAGAACCAAGAACAGGCAAAGGTAATAGGGCAACAGGTGCCTTAAGTACTGAGAGGTGATTAATTAACCAATGAGACTAGAGGCGAGGTATTAACAGTTTAGGGTTTCTGCACATGCGCAATCTTAGTCGAGATGGCGTACGGCCGCGGCTCAGGAGAGGCGCCGGCAGGAACGAGAGAGACCCATGTCCCAACCTAGAGGCACTAACAGTCCGGTGAGTGACACATACACTTTCAAAGAAAAATTGCTGCCGTTCTTGCCAGTGATAAGAAAAAGGCCATTGTCATGCCTGGGCATAAGACCAAAAATCCACCTCTTAAGTGTGCAATTATTTTTACACAAATACTGACAACAGTTGTCTAGCCATTTGTAGCATTGTTAAAGCCACACTCAGTAGAGGTAGGGACCTTAACCATCTAGGATCCTCATCCATGTTACGTCATTTTTCAGCGAGTTCATGGAAAGCTGTTGGGAAAATCAGAAACTTAGGTTAAAAAACAATAACAACAAGCAGTCCAGCATCACCTACCTCCCTTCTCTCATCTACATCCCAGCACCTGCAATCTACACCCCAACACCTTCATCATCAATATCCCCAGAAGCAACAATTGACTGTTAAACAATCCTTTGCAAGAGGAAGCAAGTATGAAACCTGTCACCCAGTCGCAAAGTGGATCACAGACGCTCTGGGTACTATGCTAGTATTAGATCTGCGTCCAATGTCCACTATTAATACAGTTGGTTTAAGACATTTAATTGAGGTGTTCTGTCCCTGTTAGCAAATGTCATCACTGTACCATTTTACTAGAAAAGCTATTACTCACCTGTACTGGAAGGTTCGTAAAATTTTTATTATTGGGCTTCAAAATGGCATTCTACCCACGGTACACTTAACCACAGATATGTGGACAAGCGGAACTGGGCAAACTAAAGATTATATGACTGTGACAACCCACTGGGTTGGTCATTCGCCTTCACCAGCAGGGACAGCAACAGCATGTACCCAAGTACGTCACATTTTTCAGAAGTAGGCTACTCTGTGTATCAGCGGCTTCACTAAGAGGCATATTATTATTGTTTATTTGTAGGGTTTCCGCAGCGCCGCACACAGTACAAACAGTAGACTATACAGTAGACTATACAGGGTAGAACAGTACAGAACAATAAACACACAGTACCAGTACTTCAGAAACTCCGGAAGGGCAGATACAGTAGAGACGGAGCAGAAGAACGGGTATGAAGACTGGAGGGAAGAGGGCCCTGCACATTCGAGCTTACATCCTAAGGGAGGGTAAACAAAATCAGGCACAAAAGGGAGCCAGTGAATCAAAGGGGGGAGAGAGAAGAGGGGTCAAGGGAGCATGAGCAGAAGAGATGAGAGGTTAAATGGATGGTTGGTAGGCCTTAAGGAACAGGTGAGTTTTTCTGGTTTCTGCAACAGCATGTAGGAGAATGCAGCAGCTGCAAGAAGACTAGCATTTGAGGGTACTTTAGTCCAGTGAAGTAGTCACCTGTGAAGAGAGTGCAGACACGGTTAGCTTGAGTCAAGTGATTGCGTTAATAATACATTTTGACAAGGAGCTACAGAAATTTAACGTATGAAATAAAACAAAGTAAATGTGCTAACTATATTTTAATTGCAGATTAAATACTTAATTTGCTTTGCCAGGATCCAAGAGCTATCAACATCTTGTAAGGACGTGTTCTCCTTAAGTTTCTCTGGCAACTGCTTGTTGGAAAAAAAATTGCTTTCCCAAGACACACAGTGGTGATGCAGATGAGTTTACACAACACTTTGATATTTGCTCTGCTGTAAAAGAATTGCCCAAAAATCGTGACAGCTCTGCCCTAAAATGAACTACTAATTCCATTTGGAAGCCCATTATCGGCAATTACATCATAGTACACAGATTTCTATGATGGTAGATTCCAATAAAAGGGGATGAATTGGTATTGTTTGAGGAAGATTAGCACTGAACCCTGCCCCCTCTCCTGTTTCTGAATGGTACAGTAAAATGTAACTGCAGATTTAGACCAGGACTGTCAGCCCTATTATTTCTATTTCAGAAATTACAATTAGCAATTGAGCACTTCTCTTTGGGTGTTACCTATATAATGCAGTATATAAGCCTGCTTGTCTTCCTCTTCAACAATGACTCTTAGCAATTGAGCACTCGTCTTTGGGTGTATGTTACACCCAAACCCTATTAGTGCAAATTAGGAAAAATACAGTTTAATACCTGCTAGGCCCACCACCATCCTTTGCATGTTAATAGTAGAATTGGTTGGAGTTATGGGCAAGGTCACATATTTTTTGGTCAAATTTTTCAAACCAGGCCAGATGTCAAACTGTTGTGGTCTGCCACCTGTGTCATGTTTGGAAAGTGCAAATTGGTGCCAGAAACTTACGTGCCAGAACTGCTGCCACTGGTGCAGGACTTACACAATCAACCGCATCCTCATCAGCGCCCTCGTCGGCGACCCAAATCTCGCCCTCATACTCTTCTAATTCCAAAGTGTCATCCTCACTTGGTGTATCACTGGCTACACTCGGGCTGTTCAGGCACACATCATCAGAAATGCTGAAATGGCCCTTCTTCATGGGTACACTATCAGAATGGTCACGATTACACATACCACTCGTGGATGGACTCTCCTCAGGGATTGGTGTAATTTCTGATTCTGAGCATACATGTTTCTCTAATGCCTTACTGTTTTCTTGCAGCTTGGCTTTCACACGTAACAGTACTTGTGCACCACTTTTGGACTCCAAATTACTTGGTCTTGCTTGCTCGCGAGTGAACTTACAAGAAGAAGGCTCAGTAACATTTTTATATCTGGCAGTAATAGAGAAAGGCGAAGGCCTCATTGTTTCTTTGCCACTGCATGTGTAGAATGGCATGTTGGCAAAAAAAAATTCTTGCCATTTTACTTTTCATCTGTTACAGCTCTTTTTCTCTTCAACACGGTTACATTTTTTATTTTTTTTGTTTGTTTCCCTGACTTAAAAAGACTATGTACATTTACATAGGCTTTACCAGATGACATACAGGGAAGACTACCATCAGGACTAGTGCCAGCACCTGCTTATTGATCCTGCTCGTATGTGGACTAATTTGAATCCATTTTAATGAGCCCAAAGCACTTGTAGTGCAAAATATTCAATAGATAGTGCTGCTAGATAAGACTTTCTGCAGCCAGAAAATAGTTTCTGTAGGAGGGAATATGACACTCCAAACAGTTGGTTTGCAAAAATGCCTCCTCTCTTACTGCTAGAAGAATTGCTAGAAGAATTGCAAGAATAATTGCTCTGTCCATGCTCTAATGTTCCCTGCTCTAATGTTGCCTGCGACCTAACCCTGCTCTCTCCCTCTGTCAAATGGCGATGGATTGCTGTGGAGGCGGCTATTTATGGATTTCAATTATCGCGAGAACCAAGCTCCGATGACGTCACAATGACGTTTTGCCTCAATTTTGAATCCGAATTGGCGCGAGAGGTACTCGGACAGGTGAAGTTTGGACTGGGTTCGGTTCACGGGGAACTGAGCCCGCCCATCTCTAGTTTCAATAGAGCATAATTGGCTCTACAAGAGAATGAATTTGCTTTATTTTACTTATTTTTACTGCAGATGAATGTGAGCTATGTTATTAAAGTTTACAACAGTAATGGAGTTTTCACTATCACTTACGATATTACGAACTTGTGTCATTAACTCTACCCTCATCCTTGTAAGCTCTCCCTTACCATTGATCTAGTTTAGTTATAAAGATATACATTTTATAACCATTTGTACAGAAGCACTTATCGTATATTCTGTGAACAATGCCAAATAACAGCCAATACACTACCATTGTTCCTCTTCTCTTTTCAGACCAGACTTCTTGCTTACGTTGTGATAATAATTCCTCTCCCACATCTGCACTTCTCCCCTACTGCAGATAAAGTTACTTCTTCACAGTTCTTTCCTGTGCACCACTTTTCATAGATGTCCCTGAATTAATTAAAAACTAGGGGTATCTGACCTAGCACATTTAATTGAGGTTACTGTGTCCTGATGACCTTATCTGCTGCATTGAATGCTCAGTGCGCATTAGTACCATGTCTCATAAGGCCCCTGTTCGTTATATAAAGGCTCCTATCTCATGTAATATTTCCTAGCAGTGCGTGTTCAGAAAGGGGATTTGGAGAGGCGCATGTAATATGGGGTATAGATGAATATCGAATAACCTCCTCCTTGTAGTTTGTGCGTTTAATTACATGCTTCCCAACACATTCTTAATAACTTTGTAAAACTTAGCTCAGTAAAACTAATTTAAGGAGGCATTTAATTAAAGTATAATTAGTGTTATATTATCAAATATCCAGATGAAGATCATAATTCATTCATGCTGATCATTAAAGTGTATAAAACCATCAGTATCTAGCAAATCACACAGATTAACCATTTCCTTGCCAGGTTTAGTCATTACAATCCATTGTAAGTATGTTTTTTACAGCAGTGAAATGGCAAGTTAAACTGACCTCTCGTCTGCACACTGTGAAGGCAGCTGGTTTTTAATATAGCCAACAAATTTACAGGAAATCAGTATCAATGTATAGGCTGCATTCTCACTAGTTTGGTCACAAAATGGCTTCCTCTACTCTGTATTAGCATCAGATGCTCTTTAAAGCTTATATGTAGGATTTTTATATATGCTATATGTAAGCCCCTATACCTGGGAGGTGAGTGCCTTTGATTTTACTGCATTTTAATGGTGTTTGAAACCCATAGATCAGTGTAGGATCTGCATATAATGAGGTACCCTTGATGCTGGGATGCAGGCTTAAATGTTTTGATTAAAAATATGAGCTAATACCTCACGTTTTCATTTTGCAGATACAGAGATATATAGTGTCTGACAGCAACTGTCTTTTGTTTTGTATACATATGTGGGCATATATATTGCCATGCAGCTGGTACCATATATAACATGGGATATACCGAGCGTGGGCTGATTGCCATGTAGCTGGTACCATATATAATGTGGGATATACCGCGTGCGGGTTTGTTTTTTTTCTTCTAGTTTTGTTTTAAAATATTGCCTTTTTGTCATAGCAGCTGTCCATCAAGCCTATTTAAGACACATTTGGGTGTGGCTCACAAGCCAGCCCTTGCTAGATGTAAGCCCCTATACCTGGGAGGTGAGTGCATCTGATTTTAACTGCGTTTTAATGGTGTTTAAAGCATATAGGTCAGTGTAGGACCTGCATATATTGAGGTACCCATGACATTGGGATGCAGGCTTAAATGTTTTAATCAAAATATGAACTAATACCTCATGTTTCCACTTTGCTAGATACTGACAGATATTCAGTGTTAAGGATAAGCGCTGACAACAACTGTATTTTTGTTTTGTATATGTGTGTGTGTGTATGTGTGATATATATATATATATATATATATATATATATATATATATATATATATATATATATATATATATATAAAATCACACATATACGTGCATATATATATATATAATATGGGATATATGTTATTTTGCACAGTTACCTCATATTCGTTGTGTGGGAATTCTGGTGCGTGGCTAAAATTTAACGTGGCCCATAGCACCATATATACCTCCCAGCGTTTCAGCTGGTCATTGGTTGTGACCACATTAGACATCTCCCACACCCTCCAAATACTGCAGCACAGAGCAGCTGTGGACGGAAGATAACTCCCAACGTTCCCACCTGCGGGACAAATATGTGCCCGGATGGGACAGCGGGACAGAGCCCTAATATCAGGACTGTCCTGCCGAAATCGGGACAGTTGGGAGTCATGACATACGCTGGTATTGCTTTGGTCCTTTGTTTTGTTTGGGTCCCAGACACTGTAGCGGACACTCCTACACTCTACCTACTTGGGTGGCTTTTCAGTGATTAAAAATTCACTTTCATTAAGATATCAACTAAACATAATAACACATACTCCATTGAAGCAGTTTGTTTAGATGAAATTATAGGCACATCTCGGAGCACACTGTAAAGCACAATTGAACATCCATTGTCTTCTGAGTAACATATACAGCTATATTCGCCTCACCAGTTATTAGTACCATGCAGTTTAGCCTCTGGAGTGTTTGTTGTTGATAGAGGATTACACTTCTCCTTTCCAGATAGTCTAGTTTTATGTTTGGTTAAGGCTCCTGACATTTCAGGTTGTGCTGCGGAAATATGTGTAAACTTTTGCGTTAATGATCAGTCTCAAATGCACACATCTCTATTGTAATAACAACATTTGCTATACTGTGCATTCAGCCATGTTAATTGGAACATTTATTGACATGTAGGGAATATATAACTGCTTTTTACTACAAATGTAAGTGAGAGTGCAGATTCATTTGATAACAAAACAGTATAAAAAGTGTTGAAATGTGGGAATACGTTGAAATATACTAGACTCTCTGAGATGGTGACACAGTCACTTTCAGCGTTACAGGTCAAAATGTGCAAATCTGACATTTTTCCAACGCCTTTAAAATCTTTTTCTTAAGATAGTTGAGTTTGCATCATAATGTAATCTGTCAAAAAAGTTATAAATTGACAGATGGCTGAAATGAAAGAAATGCGCGGCTTATGCCGTAAGTGACGAGTTTCCTCTATTCTGAAATACGCAGTTCTATCATTGATCGAAATAATGCATATAAATACACCTAAATAACACCCTGCTAACAGTTGTAGTCATACAACGGGAACATCTGTAATATTTGTCTAGAACAGACCGCACTTCAAAACTGAGCAGCTGTACATATAGAGACATGGAGGGATCTTGTTAGGGAAGTCAAGTCACTGATTGGCTTTGGCAATTCTGACAGCATTACAGTCTTCCATGGCAGAGATGAGAGAAACTATCCTCTGTCTATGGGACAACAATAGCTGGAACACTTCATAAATCTATTCTTTCTTTGTAATTAATTAGGAAAAATCATTTGAGACTTTTTGTTGTTGACATCATAGTGGTAACAAAATCAAGTTTGATTCCATGAATAAAGTGTGAAAACAAATGGCAAAGCGGTGAATACTTTTTATAGCCACTGTAAAATCTGTCCCCTCCAGCAGGAAAGGGGTGTGGCCATGGCAAAATGGGGGCTTGTCCATGCCATGACACGCCCCCAATGTACTGCCTAGTGTTATAAAGCTGCCCAGTAGTTACCTCCCTTTCCCCAATATTTCCACCCGTGGGACAAACATGTCCCCTCCCCCCATGCAGGACAGCAGGACAAAGCCCTAAATTCAGGACTGTCACTCTCTGAAATCAGGACAGTTGGGATGTATGCACATAGTATGAAAACACTATCCTACGCAATTACAAGCATATGATTTACATATTTTCTTTTTATTTAGTATTTGTGAATATAAATGTTGCATACTTGCCAACAGTCTGGGTTTCCTGGACAGACTGGGATTAATTGCATAGTCCCTGGCACAGCAAATCCTGGAAAACGTTGTAGGCTCAGAAGGGAAGAGTTGACCTGCGTCCTGCAGACTTCAGTATATAATGATGTGTGTCCCAGATGGTGCCTTCTCATCTCTGCCTGAGTGGGTTGAATACAACTCTTCTACTGAGTGTGGGAGCATGACTGCATATGACTGCATAGCTTACACTGTACTGACCCTTTCTTTCTGTAGGAAGCGAGAGGAGTGTGGCTGAGCATCAGCGTAATATGTACAATGAGGAACATTATTGTCATAATGGTGGGAGCTGCCGATGGCAAAATTGCTGGTGTGATGGAAGGATGGACGGCAATGCTTATATATTGGTGGGTTCAGCTTAGAGAATGGTGGGCTCTGATTATACAATGATTGGCACCACTACTGTAATGTTGTGCACGACTGGTAGAGAAATATGTGTGTATAGGGAGGAAGGTACTGCTATGTGTAATATGCTCAGTATTTCAGTATGTTGTGCAAAGTAAGTATACCTCCTTTGAGTAGTTATTTTGTACATCTCCAGAATGTTACACACACACACACACACACACACACACACTAACAACATTTGTTATTCCCCTTATTCCGCTATATGGGAATACATTTTTCATATAAAGCATATTGCATTGTTACATATAGTGGTTCTTTAGGTCATCAACCCAGCCATATCTCTCACTAGACTGTCTACTTTGTGGCAGCAGCTTACCATTGCAACTACCACTGTCTGACAGCTATTCAGGTCATGCCTGCCGTTAGTCCCACAGTTTTTATATCCACCTTTCAATCCCAGAGCTGGATACAAAGGACTTTTTTTTTTAGTTTTGTAAAAAAAAATAATTAAAGTAGTTAAAAATAAGCTGAATGTGCTAGTGCATGAGATGCCCTCTGTGTGGGAATAAGTAAAGCAGGAACTTATTGGTTTTATAGCGTGCAGGTTTTTTTCTCTATACAAATGCTGCATTCCTATTATTCTAAGTGCGTGCTTGATCCCTGATATCACACAGAGGTTGGAATGAAATGATAGACAGGAGACAGATAATGTGTTCATCATCTGCGAAACATACGCAGGCACTATCATTTATCTGCAATTACAAAGCAAAGACAGATTAAAAAACATAAATACAACTATTTATCAATCCCCCTAAAACTTTCCCATTTCAAAGGTTTAAAATGCTATTGCATTCCTGAGCGTTTCACTTTCATCTCCAAATAAAGTCATATTTAGGTCATATATGTTCTGTTTCTCTGCAGTTGGTTAGTAGATTAAGTACTAGAAGTCACCAGTAGTTCAGTATATCATGTGATTCTGCTTTATCTACGTGCTCACAAATTACAGAAAAACATCATTTTAAAAAAATAACTAATAGCTTTGTAGTCTTCTAGGGTAGCGTTTTATTACGAATGGTGAACA
Organism: Mixophyes fleayi; assembly: GCF_038048845.1. NCBI lineage: Eukaryota > Metazoa > Chordata > Amphibia > Anura > Limnodynastidae > Mixophyes > Mixophyes fleayi. Next base: position 383,288,827 of record NC_134402.1, on the reverse strand, counting down.
TGTTCTTGGTCTGTCTTACTAAATAAGAAGGACTTAGGTTAGGTTTTGCAGTACAGGTACCCTTGGCATCAGGCAAAATATTTCACCAGATGTCACCACCAAGGGGCTGATTCCCAGTCCACTATGTCTGCTCTTCTATCCACATTTGTCCATATCCTCTCTCTCTCTTTAGTTTTTGTCTTCCCCCCCCTTTTTCCTCTCCCCTCATTCTTCTGTCATTCCCCCCCACTATTTTCTCCTTTACCCTTCCCCCGATCATTGGCCATTCACCCCCCCAGCATGTCCCGCCCAAAGAGGCTTGTGATGGCACCAGTGCACCGCCAGGGAACCATCATGCCATCATGTTCCCCTGTATGTGTGTCCTATTCAGTGCAGCAAACAAAGAGACCCAGCATCCACTGGGAGGGGGGGGGGGGGGGGTGGGTGAGTATATAGAGAAGCTTAAGACCCTCCCTGTGAATACTATTGACTGGGAGATACAGGAGACTTAACCCAGAATGTATAAGTAAATGCAACACGCACAAACACATGAATTTAAATGCATTCGACTTACGGCTTCTGTTGTCATTCTTCTCATTCTTTTACTGATCCATACTCCAGGGCGGTCCAGTACAACAGTTTAAAGGAAAATCCATGTAATGTATTTAATTTTATGCCTCTTTCTGGTGACAGAAAAAAATATAAATATTTATTTTAATTTAAGCACAATGCTATTGGTGCCGATAACATATTGGCCTGATACTGATGCGTGTATGAACCTAAAATTGAGAGAATGTGGCCACAATTTATTAATAAAATATCGCCAGGGCAGCTGAGTGATACTGGTCTGGGATTGGTAAGAAAACTTACTCCTTTGTGGGACTCATTGGATATGCGGTTAATTCATTATCTTCTTCTATCAGCATCCTGAAATTGTGATAACAGAAAAATGAAGTAATGGTACTTGTACACCCACGATCCTTGTTAAATAAGCTGCCACATGGGGCAGCTGTTGCTGGCGAGGCCTGGTGAATCTCATTGCTGGCAGTGGCTACCTCTGGTGATGGCAGTTCTATTGGTGCGCTAACACCTTGTTAGGGAGAAGCCCCATCTCCAGTCACTACACCCGGAGATGGGGATTTTTTCCATTTAATAAACAGAGACCTTAGTGTTGAAGAGATTATGACAATTATAAATATTCTTTTCCATTCATCAGACAAATATTAGTGTTTTCAGATCATCTTGCTACCAACTTAAGGATATGAATTAAAACTAGAGATGAGCGGGCTCGGATTTCGCTAATACGAGCCCACCCGAACAGTGCGGATCCGACGGGATCCGAGCACTGTTCGGGTACTTCTGGCCGCCAAAGGAATGCAAAAATGAGGCTATGACATCCAAGTCTCGCGACGGATCTCACGAGACTCGGATCTCATAAATGCCCCGCTCGCGGCGGCCATCTTCATTCTCCCTGTGGTTACTGAAGAGGGAGGTTGATGTGCTCTGTCCTGCTGATTACTTTAGTCAAGTGGTGCTTTGTCCTGCTGAGTCCATTAGTACTTTGTCCAGTGCTCTGTCCTGCTGATTCCAGTGGTGCTTTGGCCAGTGTCTGTGCTGCTGAGTCCAGTGGTGCTTTTGTCCTGTATTTGTTTCTGATAAGTCCATAGCAATTTTTTTAATTAGCCAAAAATCATTTAAAAATTGAAAAAAAATACCAATTTTTTTTTTTTAAAAAAATGTTAAAAAATAATTGAAAAAGTATAAAAAATATTATAGAGCAATATATTCTTGCAGTCCCAAAAAAGAGGAACTGCCATTTCTATTACTGCGTTCATTGTTTCTGTAGTTCCAAAAAAGAGGAACTGTCATTTCTATTACTACGTTCATTGTTTCTGTAGTTCCAAAAAAGAGGAACTGCCATTTCTATTACAACGTTCATTGTTTTGTCGAAGTCAGCAAATTGGATAAAGTCATTTCAATTAAAGTCTAGCAAACTTGGTTGTCTTTGTCTGAAAAGATGCGTACAGTACGCTACGGCGTACAAGGGCACGCTACGGCGTGAAAGGGTGTACGCATCCACTACACGTGGCAGCAACAGTAATTGGTCTTTTACCATACATTCGCACAAACACGCATACTTATAAAATAGTACACATTAATGGTAGTTGCAACACATAGTCAGTTATGTCGAAATATAGTAGTATTTATATGTTATATCAGAGTTACATGCATATTAGTGAAATATACGGAACGGGTTGAAGGAATAACATCGTGAGTGGTATCATAATGAACCTTGTTACATATCCTACTGTTTGGTTCACTCTGCGAGGGAATCGCAGAGTGCATACACAAGTTATGAATGATAGGTAATTATGAACTACTTAAGACTAAGGAATCTTGGCGGGAAGAGCAGAGCATACCCCCTGCAGAGATGACCCCCTCCTTTGGATTCCTTAGGATGAACCAGTCAATGATTGACAACCCCTTGGACATTCCTGAGACCTAGAACAATAGATGCAAGCTATACCATCTTCATTGTATTACTGTATTTGATTGTGTATAGAAGCAGCAGCTTGTGATCCAGCATGCAGACATCTTGTCCCCAGACTTCAGGATTGAATGACTGCACTGGATCCAGAGCGCCTGCGATAAGTAACGGCTGTATTTACTATTACTTCGCTTGAGTATATATATTCTATTATTTGCGAATAAATCTTTGTGCGTTGTAAACACAACTCGAGGTTCGACAATCGTTATTGGTTAGCGACAATACGCACATAACAGTTTCTGTAGTTCCAAAAAAGAGGAACTGCCCTTTCTATTACTACGTTCATTGTTTCTGTAGTTCCAAAAAAGAGGAACTGTCATTTCTATTACTACGTTCATTGTTTTTGTAGTTCCAAAAAAGATGAACTGCCATTTCTATCACTACGTTGATTGTTTGTGCAGTCCCAAAAAAGAGGAACTGCCATTTCTATTACTACGTTCATTGTTTGTGCAGTCCCAAGTTACCTGAGTTGTCCCCCCTCCAGTGTTTACTCCGAAAGAGTTTTTAGTGCAGCGGGTAACCTGGTCAGTGAGCGGCGAAGGAGGTTGCTTCCGCAGAACGTTGAAAAAATGATGTTCATAAAAATGAATTATCAATTCCTCAATCAAGTACAGCACTGGCCTCCAGATACTACAGAGGGACCTGTGGTTGTGGAGTCCAGCGGGGATGAATTGATAATGTGTGAGGATGAGGAAGTACACACTGAAGGGGGAGAGGAATCTGAGGATGAGGATGAGGACAACATCTTGCCTCAGTAGAGCCAGTTTAGTTTGTACAGGGAGAGATGAATAGCTTTTTTGGTGTGGGGGCCCAAACAAACCAATCATTTCAGCCACAGTTGTTTGGTAGGCCCTGTCGCTGAAATGATTGGTTTGTTAAAGTGTGCATGTCCTATTTCAACAACATAAGGGTGGGAGGGCTCAGGGACAATTCCATCTTGCACCTCTTTTTTTGGCATTATGTGACCGTCCAACAGTCGTTTGCCATGAGCACAAAGTACGACAGTAGTCATCCTATGGCAAAGCGGATAACTGCGGCCTTAACAGCTATGTTGGTGTTAGACGTGCATCCGGTGTCCGCCATCTGTGCAGTGGAATTCAGACCAGTTGGAGGAGGTAGGAGCAGCCATATGTGCAGTGGAATTAAGACCAGTTGGAGGAGGTATTGTACCAAATTGGGTACCAGGGCCACTCCACTACGCAGTCCAGAAAGCTACCTCGGTGCAACGTTTTGGACTAAAAACAATATTGTGAACTGTTCAGAATAGACTGGAAATTAGTGGAAATGATTGTTATTGAATGTTATTGAGGTTAATAATAGCGTAGGAGTATAAAAAACCCCCAGAAAACTGGATTTTAGCGCTTTTTATGCTTTTTTAAAAATAAATCAGAACCCAAAACCCTAAATCAGAACCAAAACCTTTCGTCAGGTGTTTTGGCAAAACAAATCAGAAGCCAAAACCTCAAGCTAATCAGAGCCCAAAACACAAAACACTAAAAGTGCCCGGTGCACACCCCTAATTAAAACAGATGAGAGTATTAACCAGTATGTAAATCATTAAATAAAGTGCTAGAGAAATATATTGTTCTCAAATGTGCTACATCCCTACACACCCCACATGCAGAAGAACAGATCCTTTGCACATTTTGTAGGTTACTATATTCCTTTTCAATAAATACCTTATAGCTATTTAAAACACAGAAGTGTTAACAAATTATAAACCAAAATACACACATTTTTATATAGCATTTTATGAAGATATTTTATTAGACAGCTCAATAAAACTGCAGGATTTACTGAGACCTTCTGGCGTCCCACATGACACTGACAATCCCAAAACCACCTGCCTGGTGAGAGTACATTTAGAATTTACAGCTCATGTAGGTTTATTGCAGACAGAGGGTCCAAAACACGAGTGGACCCAAAGCAAATATTATATAAGTGAGTCTCCATGCATCTTTGATAATAATCTGGCAAATGTACCTCAATGATCCTTTTGAAGACAATGAGTAATTTATACATGTACCCCAAAAGTTAAGTGAATCACCTTTTCTCAAGAGTGGATAGAGATCAACAAAACTTCCAGGGGTATATTTACTATATACCCAATCAACCAATCAGATTCTAGCTGTCATTTAGTAGAATGTACTAAATAGATAACTAGAATCTGGTTGGTTGCTATTGACAACATCTCAACTTTTTCAAACCCACAGTTTAGTAAATATACCCCCTAACTGTCCACTGATATTATGCTGTATTTGTTTTTTGTTACCTTTTTTGTTTTAGCGACCATTAGTATCCCATCTTAATTACTAGGATGTCTAATGGAGGGTCTCCAGTTCTGATAGGCCCCAGACAAATAATTATTGAGTGCCTTTATTAAAATGACCCTACATAATACAATTAGCACAATGTGCTTTAATCCACAGACCGCATTCAGATATTAAATGTAATCAGTTTTGCGCACATATATCTAATGACATTAAATGCTGGGATACAGCTGTTATTTGCACTGTTATTAAATAGGATGTCTTAAAACACTGAGCAATTTATTGACACCCTTCCCTTCCCTTGTGTAACTATAGTTTGAGGAGCACATTTGATACTGAAATTCGATTTAAGATTTGGGAAGAGATGTAATGAATTCCAACATGAGTTAAGCAAGAGGTAAGATATTAATTTTAATATGTTATTTTAGATTCCGAATTTAGATTTAAATAACTTGCAGGGATTTTAGTTCTGCTGAAAGCTTTTTGACACCATAAATAAAACATTTAGACATTAAACCCTTTCATTCCACCCTGGGGCTGTATAGATATACGTGAAGTTAGAGGAAAAGGAACAATTTGTCAAATCGTACATTTGGAGTAATGAAATTGTCAGCTGCTAAACCGAGCTGTAACATGAGAATGAATATGGGCTTATTAGAAAACTTTCTACATGTAGTGAAACATGAGGATACATTTAACATCTACGCTGGCTCTAAGGCTGTTTTACTTTGGTGTACTATTGTTTGTATTATTTGACTTCCTATTGTTCATACTGGGTCTTGGCTGACATTAAATTCGATTTTGATTGCAGCAGTTTGTTTGGGTCATTTAATCTGCACCAAAGTAACCGGTTTGGCCTGGTGCCACTCAATATATGAGTTTTCCAAACAATTGAACATATACCTTACATTTAGCCTATAGGATTAATTTATTTCCTGTTCCGTAGATGTATGTAAACATTAAGACTATATGAAACACTAACTGCATATTATATGTAATAACAGCCATGTGAATAGCCCTGTAAGCAATAGGGGTATTCATGGTAAGAGATTAGAAAATGACATTTATAGACAAGACTCACAAAGGCACACGACACACTACTAATTTTCCTGCTGGGAAAAGGCAGCTCGAGGTAAGTAGCATGAAAGCAGAGAAAGATGATATGATCCCTAGGCCTCATTCACAAAGCACAATCAATGCACATCACAGAAGACATTGGTTTTGCACTGATAAGCCTGGATGATCTGCTCTGTGTATGTATAGGTGCCCACTTATGCTCACCATCAGCTATTTATATAGGGCCACTAATTCCACAGCACTGTACAGAGAACTCAATCACATCAGTTCCTGCCCCATTGGAGCTTACAGTCTAAACTCCCTGACATACACAGACTATGGTCAATTTTAATAGTAACCAACTAACCTACTAGTATGTTTTTGGAGTGTAAGAGGAAAGTCACACAAATACGAGGAGAACATACAAAATCCACACAGATAAGGCCATGGTCGGGAATTGAACTCATGATCCCAGTGCTGCTGTGAGGCAGAAGTGCTACCACTCCACTCTTTGGAGATATGTATGTAAACTGGAGGTGTGGCGAGATGCAAAAATCAGTGTAAAGTGTAAGTATTGCATCAGAGTCCAATCTCTTAGAACCCTTTTCATTATAGAAAACTTTCCTGTTTTTCTCTGAAAATGCTGCTCAGTATAGGCTAATTTATGGCCGTAAATATATCTTAATAGCAACCTCTATCCTACGCCTTGTCTCGTGTCTGGTAACCACTTCTCACTCGCACCTACAATTATTATTGAATTCTCTACCACGCCCAATCAGGCTTTACCACAGCCTTCAAGTCTTTAGACCAGGGGTCAGGGAATTTTTTTTACCTTTCACCCCCAAATATATTTAGATATGCTGACATTACCCCCTTGATTTGAAAAGAAGGAAATCATATATTATTAATTATTATTTATTATTAATTATTGCAATTCAAAATTTTATTGAATCTTTTAAAAATTTCTTTGAAAGCTTCAATTTCAAAACTTCAGGTTTTGGAGAAATGATGTTGCTTCATTTTCGATTCTAGAGTATCAATATTGGGGCATTTTGATGTCAGAGCAATTTGGATACAGTCTTCAGCGTCCAATCAATTTCTCTGCTTTGTTTTTATGTTCGTTGGAGTGGAAAATCCTTTTTTGCAAAGGTAGGTTGTTGCAAAAGGCAGCAACTTTTTGACTGCCTCCTCATGTGCAATTTTGAATGCCTTTGCAGCTGTTGACATCCAAAAATATGACAGATCTGCTTTGTTTTCAAATGCAATACGTGCTTCATTATTGCATTGAAGCTCAAGAAGTGCCTCTGCCAACCCTTGAGGCTCTTCTGGTACAACATCAAATTCACATTTAAAGGGGTCTACAATTCAACTGACAGCTTGTGAATCTGCAGCATTACCCCCGGGAATTAAATTTTTACCCCATTTGGGGTAATTTACCCCTGTTCCCTGACAACTGCTTTAGACGTTCTCTAAAAACTCATCTCTTTTTTTTAACGTTAAACCTTATCCCTGATGATACTATTCACACTAATGCACCCTCACAGCTGTCCCAATCTCCACTCTAAGCCACACTCGCTCCTCTTGTCTCAGCTGTGCCCCCTTCCCCTTAGAATGTAAGCTCTCTAATGAGCAGGGTCCTCCATACCCTTTGTTTTCATGTCTGCGTTTATTTTGTCTGACTTGTATGTCCTGTTTTATGTATGTCCTGTTCTCCCTACTGTACGGCGCTGCGGAGCACTGCGGCGCCTTACAAATCTACGATAATAATCAGAGCGAGGGGACACCAGGATTGTTTTTATTGTATCTCAATATTTTGTGAAGCTTTTGTTTACATTGCGCAGAATGTGCTTAGAAATACACTCTCTTTGCCAAGGTGCAACATTGAGGTGCAAAATGTGTCCCATTAAAGGAATAGGAAAATACCTGAAGACTACAAGCTCTGAGCTGGTACAGATTTCATGTCCTGTCGCTGAGTGAAAATGGCCGTTCTCCTCTCCCCACAATAAGGAACAAGAAATACCTCCCTTCACCCCTTTATAGTAGTAATCATCATATTCTCCGAAATGAATTCTCATTTTTACAATTTTCCATAAGCTGCCCACCGATGCACTTATTTCATAGTTTGCAAGGTACGCCCTCACTCCAACTCCTCCCCTCAGCCTGTGCAATCTTCTGCTCTTCCTCAAACACTGATATCTTGCTGTGCAGACCTGGGCACTTTCAGGCCATAGGCCTACTGAGGACTACAATGAGCAGAACACTAACCGGTATTAGCACTACTAGCAGGTGTGGAGTCTAATGTACCCCTGGTATTCGCCAGGAACCCCTGCAAGGAGGTTTGGACTTTGCTGCACAGGGCACGCAGGTCGCGGTCCTACTAGCCAGTTGCCAGTGTAGTGTAGAAGAGTCAGACGGTCTGGGTCAAGCCAATTGGGAATGCAAGGTACCAGTAAGAATCCAGAGGAATGGTCAACAAGCCGAGGTCACAACGAGAGAGCAGGAACACTGCAGCACAATCAGGGAAAAGGAGCAGGAAGAACCAGGAACACTAATGGCGCCAGAGCCAGATTAAAATAAGAAAGGGTATCAGGTGACTGGAGGAGCCAGGAGGCGGCACTCAGGAGGGATAAGTAGCGTCGAGTTGCTAGGCGCATGCGCCCGACAGGACCCGGGAGCGGAAGCCGCAGCGAGTCTGTTGCCTAGCAACAGAGTGCTACGGCCCGGAAGGCAGGCGTCCGTCCCCGACTGACAGGGGATCAGCGGGGACGGAACCTGACAGGCACTTTACCAAAAATGTAGGTACACGCACAAAAGGTAATTTTCACTATGCCTCGCCGTTTTGTGCTTCGTAAGTGACCTCCAATGTGAACTTTTATTGGCTTCTTGGAAAAAGGCTGGTGTTAGGTTTGAATGTAGCAGAGACACAGTAGGAATGAGATGGAGTTTTTTCATTGCGGATACACCAAATGTTTTCTTACTTCCATCAGGTAAAAATGTAACTGATGGAATGAGAAAAATCCTTTCATATGAGATAATCCGATGAGTGGATTATGTTGAGCTACAAAGTGAGAGAATGTTCTCTGTAATAGAAGAGGGACTAGTGGTTAGGACGGCTTAGGGTACAAGCTTCAATCCTAAATAGTAGGATGCCACGTGTAACAAAGCCAGCATGTAGGCCAGCTCTTATGAAACCATCATAATGGTAGCTCCCTCTGCCAAAACTAGGCCAATTTACAGTGACTTGTAAGTATTCAGACCCCTAAAATGTTAAGAGATTTGTATGGATTACAAATTATACTTACATGTATTCTTCCAGACAATATCTTTATTGTGAAACAGCAAGATCTTAAAGTAAATTTTCAAACTCATGATTCATTATCTGACTGCTTTGTTTTTATTTAAAAAAAGGAAAATTATGTTTGCGTAAGTATTCAAACCCACTATGTGAAAGCTTTACACATATGAAAGATATTGCCCTAACAATTGGCTTTCAATAAGTGTCTACTTGTGAATCATTACATTTTTTTTAGCTTTTATGGATAGAAGACCCCCTATTGCAAATCGATGGTAATCTTTAGAACAATGATCGGATCGCCAATACCAGATACACCGACAGGAATACACCGAAGGTGTATTCCCCGGTAGACTGGTAATACTGACAGTGAATCTGTGAATCTGAAGTAAAGTTGTGAAAATGAAGATTAAAGAGCATTCAAAGAAGATTAAAGATAAAGCTATAGACATGCACAAGATAAGAAAAGGCTACAAAATAATATCCCAGTGCTTGGATATCCCAGTGAGCACAGTTGTACCAATTGTGAGGAAATAGAGGCTGCATCATACCACACAGGCACTGCCTTGACAAGGCCGTTCCTCAAATCTCCGCATCAGAGCAGGAAGTAGATTTGTGCGGGAAGCCACAGAGAAGTCAACTATCACTTTGAAGGAGCTACAGAGTTCTGTGGCTAAGACTGGAGTGATGGTGACCAGTCAGCCATATCAAGAGCTCTGCATACAACTGACCAGTATGGGAGGATGGCTAGAAAGAAGCCATTACTGAAGAAAAACAACATAAAAGCATGTTTGGAGTTTTCCAAAACAACAGGGTAACCCAGCTATAATGTTTGATAAGGTTTTGTGGTCAGATGATGCAAAAATTGAGCTTTCAGGCCCCAAATCAAAACACTATGTGTGGCAAACTTAACACTGATCATTACTCATCAAACAGCATCCACAGTGAAGTATGGGGGGGGTCAAAATTATGTTGTAGGGATTTTGCTTAGCGGGGACTGGGCATCTTGTTAATAATTGAAGGAGGGATGGATGGATGGTGCAAAATACAGAGAGACATCTTGCTTTAGTCTGCTGAATGATCCCAACACAAGGCCAAAGCAACACTAACATGGTTGAACAACAAAAAGGTGAATGTTCTACAATGGAAAAGTCAAAGTCCAGATCTCAATCCAACTGAGTCTGTGACACTATGTGAAAACTGCAGTCCATAAACATCATCCAACCAACCTGAACAACCTGGAGCTAATCTGCAAGGACAAATCACTCCCAAACACTGTGCAACCTGGTAGAAACTTGCCCCTAACAGACTTAAAATTGTTATTGTAGCAAAATGTGGTTGAATACTTATGCACAGATCTTTTTTTTAATCTGCAGACAAATAAATGAATTATGAGTTTGAAAGCCTACTCGTTTGCAATAAAAATACTGTCAATGACTGTACAATCTGTGTACAGTCATGGCCAAAAGTATTGATGATGATACAAATATTATTTTTCACAAAGTCTGCTGCATATACTCCAGAATGTCATGAACAGTGATCAGATGAAATGCAATTAATTTAAAGTCCCTCTTTGCCATGACAATGAACTATATCCCAAAAACATTTCCACTGCATCTCAGCCCTGCCACAAAAGGACCAGCTGACAGCAGGTCAATGATTCTCTCGTTAACACAGGTGAGAATGTTGATGAGGACAAGGCTGGAGATCACTCGCATGCTGATTGAGTTAGAATAACAGACAGAAAGCTTTAAAAGGAAGGTGGTGCTTGAAATCATTGTTCTTCCTCTGTTAACCATGGCTATCTGCACTGAAACACGTGCAGTCATCCTTCAAAAGGGCTTCACAGGCAAAGCTATTGCTGCTAGTAAGATTGCACCTAAATCAATCATTTATCGGGTCATCAAGAACTTCAAGGAGAGATGTTCAATAGTTGTGAAGAAAGCTTCAGGGCGCCCAAGAACGTCCAGCAAGCGCCAGGACTGTCTCCTAAAGTTGATTCATCTGTGGGATCGGGGCACCACCAGTGCAAAGCTTGCTCAGGAATGGCAGCTGGCAGGTGTGAGTGCATCTGTGCACACAGCGAAGCGAAGACTTATGCAGGGTGGTCTGGTGTCAAGAAGGTCAGCAAAGAAGGCACTTCTCTTCAGGAAAAACATCAGGGACAGACTGATGTTCTGCAAAAGGTACAGGGATTGCATTGCTGAGGACTGGGGTAAAGTAATTTTCTCTGATGAATCTCCTTTTGTTTGAGGCATCTGGAAAAATGCTTGTCCAGAGAAGGAAAGGTGAGCTCTACCATCAGTCCTGTGTCATGCCAACAGTAAAGCAACCTGAGACCATTCATGTGTGGGGTTGCTTCTCAGCCAAGGGAGTGAACTCACTCATAATTTTGCCTAAGAACACAGCCATGAATAAAGAATGGTACCAAAACATCCTCCAAGAGCATCTTTCCCCAACTATCCAAGAACAGTTTGGTGATGAACAATGCCTTTTCCAGCATGATGGAGCACCTTGCTGTAAGGCAAAAGTGATAACTAAATAGCTCGGGGATCAAAACATCGAAATTTTGAGTTCATGGGCAGGAAACTCCCCAGACCTTAATCCCATTGAGAATTTGTGGTCAATCCTCAAGAGGCGGATGGACAGGCAAAAACCCACAAATTCTGACAAACTCCAAGCATTGATTAGGCAAGAATAGTAGTCCATCAGTCAGTATATGGCCCAGAAGTTTATTGGCAGCATGCTAGGGTCGAATTGCAGTCTTCAATTAGAAGCGGCAACAATGCAAATATTGACTCTTTGCATAAACTTAATGTAATTGTCAATAAAAGCCTTTGACACTTATGTAATTTTACTTCAGTATACCATAGCAGCATCTGATAAAAAGGTCTAAATACTGAAGCAGCAGACTTTTTGAAAACCAACATTTGTGTTCTTCTCAAAACCTTTGGCCATGACTGTAAGTGCTATTGTAATATAGACAAATATGTTGACTTTTAGGGGAATTAATATTTTTGCAAGCCAATGTGCATAGCCATGCGATGAAGTCAACTACCTTCTTACAGTTTAAAATAATGGCATAGTAAGTGACTATCGGGATAGTGTGTGACATATTTCTGTATTTTGTTAGCTTGCAGCAGACAAGGGCATATTGTGGACTCTTCAAATTTCTTCTGCAGAATGCCAAATGTAAACATAATATAAAGCATACTAGGAGCATAAAAATAAAGAATATAATGCAACCCATATGACCAGGTATTTGGATGTTTGTATGGTTCCCATGGGAGAAATCATTATATTAATTGTTTCAGTTTTGGTGACTCCTCTCAATGATGGCTTTGAACTGTGTCTGCAAACTAGTAGGTTCTCTTTCTTACGTCTCCCATGGGACCACTCTCTAGATCTGCTTTCAGAAAGCTTAATGAGAAACAAGTTTCTGTCAACATTGCTTAAGGAACATGATTAATTGGCACAAGGAGAGTGGCTGTGCAAACCCTATCCTTATTACTGAGGCTGGGGATGCATGGATCAGTGAGTTGGATTTGTAAGTACACTCTCAGAAGTGTGGCTAGTCTTATTGAGGGAATAAATTCCCTTAATCCTCAAATTCAGCAAATAGGCAATTACAACGCAAAGATCCAAGCTCGTCTTCAAATTTCAAGCAGGAGATTAACTTTGTTTTTACCGCAGTATTATTTTGTAGCTGGTATCTATTTAACCATTTTCTGGAACACAGTGCAGATTGCATTACTCCTCTAGTGTGTTTGTAAATGAAAATAATGTGGATATGGTAGAAATTAACCAGATAACCACAAGTTAGGAACGATATATGCAGATGATGTCAAATGAATCAAATTCTGAAGGTAATGCATGAGTTCTTTTAAAAAATTCTCTATATATCAGGGGCAGGTACAGAAGTTGGGTCTGAAAGCAAGATAAAGAAGTAACAGTAATCATCTGTGCTGTAATGCTAACTTTCATTGCCAGCATAATGATAATGTTACATATTGGCTGCATTATTTTGCCTCTTCTCCAGTGCTTATGAGTTCCTATTTGAAGAGAAGTGTGCTCCTGTTTGGTTAGTTGCAAGCAGGGCCACCATCATTAGGTAGGGAGACACATATGGAACCAGGGAGACTGGCAGTAGTGCCGGGCCCTTCCTAGCCTCTTGCGTTCCTCTTTATCACTTGCTAGTTACTTGCAGTTAGTCTGCTGGGGCTGTCAGCCTGATATTGTTAATTGTACAGATCTAGGGTAAATGTATGAACATGCGGGTTCTTCAACACCCGCGTGTTCAGCGTGTTCGGCGATTAAATTTCAAGCGGCGCTGCATTGTAAAGGGAAGTTTCCCTTTACAATGCAGCGCCGCTTGAAATTTAATTGCTGAACACGCGGGTGTTGAAGATCCCGCATGTTCATACATTTATCCCCTAATGTCTGAGACAATTTAAAAATCATTGCATGTACATTTTACCCGGGCCCGGGCCGGGCCCTCACGTGTGAATTTGTAAATTTTTTTTATTTTTTTTCTATTCTGTGTTTTTTTTAAATTTATTTTTATTCTATTTTTCCGTGGGGGAAGGGGGGGGGGGGGGGTCCGTCGTTGGTGGGGGAAGCTGGAAAGAAAGAAAAAAAAAAAAAAAAAAAAAAAAGATTCATACTCACGTGATCGGCGCTGCGTCCCTCCTTCCTCTCTTCTCCATTCACACTGACTGCCGGGCGTGACGTTATCAAGTCACGCCCGGCAGTCAGTGAGGAGCGCCAGACAAGACTAGAAGAAAGAAGAGAAGACAGAAGAGAGAAGAGAAGAGAAGAAAAGAAAGAAGGTAAGTAAAGAAGCGGAAAGGCAAGGGGAGGGAAACAGAAAGGGACAGTGCTATAAAAAAGAGGGAGTAAAAAAAACAGGGGAGAGAGACAGAGAGTAAACACTAAAAAAAAAAGGGGAGAGAAACACTAAAAAAAAAAGGGGAGAGAAACACTAAAAAAAAAAAAGGGGAGAGAAACACTAATTAATGGGCGCTATTTTGTTTGTAGGGTGATGTTGGGGCAATTTAATAGTGGGGACTATTAATTTAAGATGGGGTGGTTTGGGGGCTATTGAATATGGGGGTGAGTTTAGGGAGAATGAGGTCTATTTATTAAATGTGACTATGAGTTATTTAATGGCAGTAATAATGATTGCGGAAAATAGGTATTGCTGTTTGCAGGAAGGGAATAGGTTTATTTATTAAATGTGAATACTATTATTTTAATGTTGGGGCTGGAGGAAGGCTTAATTATTAATCATGGGTGCTATTGATTTAACGCCGGGGCTGGCTGTAATTTTCTAAATGTAGGCATTTTTTTTTTTCAAATAGGTCCTTCAACAATCCAGGATCCGGACAAGCCGCAACTAAAGAAAGCAGCAGTCACAGGTGGTGAAAGGGAGAAGAACAGGTAGGAGAGAGCAGCAGAGTGTGTGAAATGTTGTGATTCTAGTAGGGACAATGTCAATTTTTGGTGAGTGTTGTGCCCAATGTAAGGTGCAGGCAAAGACTGAACTTTTTGTGTACACACTGCATTCTTTGTATACTACACTGTGGTGCTAGATGTCTTAAAAGTCAGGAGTGCTGGGACATATGTGACGCTCTGGTGAATTCAGGATCTAGTGATTGTGATGTGCTAGCCACGCCCCAACGGCGCATTGCCATGCCCCCAAATGTATGACCACACCCCGAAAAAAATTTGCGGGCTTACTCGACTATGAGGGGGGCCCCATGAATTTGTTGTACCCGGGCACTGAATTCCTCTTGGCAACCCTGGCTGGAAGCTGTCAGCCAGGTGTTACTGACGGCTCCCAGTGGCCTTCCTTACTTGTAACTAGCATGGTGGATGCTCAATATATTGTAGATTAAAAGAGGGTTGCCCTGCATTAGTCACCAGATTGAAAGTCTTGATATACACTAGCCAGCATAGTACAGGTCGTGTTATATGATAGCTAGCAGCAGTGTCAGACTGGGGCATGAAGGGTCCACCAGGGGGACTGCAATGCCAGGGGCCCACCAGAGGGGGTGTGGCCAGTCATAATAGAGGCGAGACTAGAGGGGGAGTGGTCAGCCCCCAAAGGACAGCTAGCACCGTATTGTAGTATATAAAGAATGCAGTGTGTATATAAAGAGTATACAGTCTTGACCTGCCCCTTAGATTGGGCAGAACAGTCTCGAAAAATAGAGATTGTCCCACTAAAATCAGAACATTTGACAGACTGTCGTGCTCTCTCCTAGCTGTTTCTTGCCACATTCACCACCTGTAGCTGATGGTTTCTTTAGTTGTGGCTTGTCTGGATCCTGGAATGTTGTAGCCCTATTTGGGGAAAAAATGGGTACATTTAGAAAATTCCAACCAACGTTAAATCAATAGGACCCACAATTAAGATTTAGGCCTTCCTCCAGTCCCAACATTAAAGTAATAGGTTTATTTATTAAATGGGAATACTATTTCCCTCCCTCCAAACAGCCTCAGCAATAAATTAACAGCACTCAAGTATAATAAATATACCTATTTCCTGCAACCGTCACTGCCATTAAATAATTCATGTTCACATTTAATAAATAGATCTCATGCTCCTCTCACTCAGCCCCACATTCAATTAATAGCCCCCAAACCACCCCATCTTAAATTAATAGTGCCCACTATAAAATTAAATTGCCCCACCATCACCCCCAAACAAAATTGCAAACAAAATTGCACCCATTAATTAGCCACCACTTACCACACAAACACATTACATTACCCAATGTGCCATCCCACACACACATTACTGTGCCCTTTCATCACCATGCTGTGCCCCCTTATGATCATACAGTGCCCTCCATGCTGCTTCTGCTTCCCCCTTCTTCTGGCCCCCCTTTATCAACCTGTGCCATGCTGCTTTGGCCCCACTTCACACTCTGCCATGCTGCTTTGGCCCCCCTTCATCACCATGTGCCATGCTGCTTTGACACCCCTTCACACTCTACCATGCTGCCTTTGCGCCTCTTCACACTGTGCCCTGCTGCCTTTGCCCCTCTTCACACTGTGCCATGCTGCCTTTGCCCCTCTTCACACTGTGCCATGCTGCCTTTGCCCCTCTTCACACTGTGCCATGCTGCCTTTGCGCCCCCTTCACTCTGTGCCATGCTGCCTTTGCTCCCCCTTCACACTGTGCCATGCTGCCTTTGCTCCCCCTTCACACTGTGCCATGCTGTCTTTGCTCTTCCTTCACACTGTGCCATGCTGTCTTTGCTCTTCCTTCACACTGTGCAATGCTGTCTTTGCTCTTCCTTCACACTGTGCCATGCTGCCTTTGCTCCCCCTTCACACTGTGCCATGCTGTCTTTGCTCTTCCTTCACACTGTGCCATGCTGTCTTTGCTCTTCCTTCACACTGTGCCATGCTGCCTTTGCTCCCCCTTCACACTGTGCCATGCTGCCTTTGCTCCCCCTTCACACTGTGCCATGCTGCCTTTGCTCCCCCTTCACACTCTGCCATGCTGCCTTTGCTCCCCCTTCATACTCTGCCATGCTGCCTTTGCTCCCCCTTCACACTCTGCCATGCTGCCTTTGCTCCCCCTTCACACTCTGCCATGCTGCCTTTGCTCCCCCTTCACACTCTGCCATGCTGCCTTTGCTCCCCCTTCACACTCTGCCATGCTGCCTTTGCTTAAACTTACTTCCGTTCCTTTACTTACCTTTTCTATAGGCTTCTTTCTTTTCTTCTCTTCTTGTCTTCTGTCTTCTTGCCGACTCCTCTCTGCGCTGCTCCTGACTGAAAGTCGGGCGAGCAGAGAAGAGGAAGGAGGGGCGTCGATGCCGCGATCACGTGAGTATATATTTTTTAATTTTTCTTTTTTTTTTTCTTAAGGTACCCGCTCCCCCCACTGACGAAGAGGGGAGCTATCAAGGTCGGGGGCCTACTGGGGGTATACCCCGGCTCCCAAGCAGGCCAGTCCGACCCTGGCTACCAGATTGAATGGCCTGCCATACAGTAGCCACCAGATTCAATGTCCTTTCAGGTACTAGCCATCACATTAGTGATCCTGTCATACATTGGCCACCAGATTTAGGTATCCTTTAAATAGTAAACACAAAATTGAAGATCTTCAATATACTAGCCACCATATTACCGACCCTTCCGTATAATAGCCATTAGATTGGATGTCCTGCCATATACTAGGCACCATATTAGAGGTTCTGCTATAGACTAAATGATGAGCGGTTGTGCCATATACTTGCCACCATTTTAAAATTCATGTTAATCACTAGCCACTACGTTGGAGGTCCTGCCGTACAGTAGCCACCAGTTTGGAAGTATGGCTTTACATAAGACACCGGATAAAAGGTCCTGCCATATAATAACCACAAGGTTGGAGTTCCGTCAAAACACTAGCCACCAGACTGGAGGTTCTGTCATACATGAGACTCCATGGTGGAGGTTCTGCCACACACAAGTACTGTAAAAATCACAATTATGAGTGAGGAAGGCATGTTCTAGCCAACAGATGGTAACGTATTGTAATCACAGTATTGATGAGTGGGGAAGACAGTGGCCCTGCTTAGCAGGTTGTAGGGAACCCAAAGATGTCTGATGGCTGCCCTGGTAAATCAAATTTCTACCCACTGTGCACTTTGATGGCTAAGTGGCTAGTATTTCTGCCTAATAGCACTAGGGTCATGAGTTCAATTCCCGACCATGGCCTTACCTGTGTGGAGTTTATATGTTCTCCACGTGTTTGTGTGGGTTTCGTCCAGGTGCTCCGGTTTCCTCCCACACTCCAAAAAAACATACTAGTAGGTTAATTGGCTGCTATCAAAAAATTGACCCTAGTCTCTCTCTGTCTGTGTGTGTGTCTGTGTGTTAAGGAATTTAGACTGTAAGCTCCAATAGGGCAGGGACTGACTTGAATGGGTTCTCTGTACAGCGCTGCGGAATAAGTGGCGCTATATAAATAAATGGTGATGATTTATAATATCGTTCGGAAAGATTTTATAGTGTGTACAAAGTTAATACTTTTTTTATTTCATGGTAAGGTTATGGTTAGGATTCCTTGGATTATTTTAGTTGAAATATAATGTACAAGAACTGTCAGAGTTAAATTAGGGCACAGAAAACATACTAAACTTTCCTATGCTATAGGTAACAATTCATTATCATATATCACATGGCCACAGTTTAAATGTTTTGCCAGCGTCCCACTGGTTCCATAGACATCCCAAGTTTTCCATCAACAGCTTGTTACAGCTTTGATGCTAAATAACAGGTGTCTACATTAAACCTTCCACCTCTGAACTTTTCCACTTGCTATTCCTAATGGGAGCAATAAAAAGCAAGTGATAGCAAGGGGAGAATGACCTAACAGCTGAAAAAGAAATCTTACTGATGAAAGAAAACTACAGAGAGAAAATTACAGTCTGGAATTATCACCATAGAATTGTATTTGTTATTTTTCAATTAGATTCATGTATATAAGCATGTTTACATTGAAGTTATACTGAAATATTAATTATACGATTATTAGAATTTAGAATAATGCAAAAAAATGCAGAATACCCGTCTTTATTGTGCTGCAGAATAAGTGTACAACATGAAACTTCAGAGGGTAAATGCATGAAGGAGCGATTTCTGCAAGTCGCCGGAAATTGGCAGGAAAATTGAAAGCAGCGATGGCTTGTAAAGGTAAACTCACCGATTTCTGGCGGCTTGCAGAAATCGCTCCTTCCTACATTTACCCGCAGGACTTAAAATGCCTCTTTCAAGTGCAAAAAACCATATGGAAGCGTATCATACCTGGGACCAGACTCCACCTATAATATCTAAAAAAACAATTAATTAATAAAGCTTTTTAAAAGGCTTTGTGCAAGTTTGAAAAATCTTTATTGACAATGTCACAAACAGTGATTAATTGCAAAAAACAAATGCTAAACAAAACATCTCTAACACAAACATCAGGGAGAGACTTAAATGATTTATAAGAAATATTTTAAGCTAAGTCTTTGGGTTCATTTTGCACAGTGGGAGGCAATAGCCACCCCACTGAGCCTTCACCTTCGGCCCCCCGGACTGTGGCCCTCGAAGTAAGTCAGGTTGCCCATCACTGATTTAGCATCTAGTGCTCTCCTATAGAAAGTTTTCATATTTGATAACTTCAGTTTTGTATTAATTCCATGTATTTGAATTTGCAATCATACCTCTGAAACCCCATGCTTGCACTCCATTAATAAATATTGCTGTAACACTGCTTAAGAAATACAATATTTTAAACACAATTGAAACATGTTTGAGAAAAACCAGAGTGCTGTTAACAAAATGTTTTGAGGTATAAAAATATGTTGCAATTAAAGGTCTTATTAAGATTTACAGTGCAAATCTAGATAAGGTGAAATATTGTATCTGGACAAACCATGTTGCAAGGGGTGTAATGCATTTTGTGCATGTAGGGATAATACTGCATGGTTTTGCATGTAGCAATCAAATCCTAGCTTTATTTTAACAAGGCAATTTAGGTTGGCCTAGGATGTGCTACCCTTCCAACTTTATATTCGCACTTTGAAAATGTGCCCTCTGTTACAGGGGTTGGGTATGAATTGTCCACACTGAATATGCCGACACATCCTGTTAACACAAAAATGTTGACAGGCTAAATGCCGGAATATTCATTTTGTCGATAAGCTTAAAATGTAGACAATAATGTTAACAGTCATAGTGTCAACATTAAGCAAGCAATACCGTTTTTTTGTGTTACCAAGTAAGTTCCGGAGGAATGTTTGGGTTGTTTCAAGCTGCAAGACAAGAAGATTTTTTTCTACACGAGTGGAATAATTTTTATGGTTTTTCTTTTAACTCCATTTCAATTAAAAGCTTACAAGATTTGCATTGTTTATAGAAGTAGAACACAGATGTTGGTAAGTATTACGTTTTTTTTTATTTGTAAATAAATGTAATGATGACAAAGAGGTGAGTGGTTTATTTAAATTTTGTGTTGGGACATTACAGGTCACAGATGGCCCGGGGTGTACTACAAGCACCAGCATGCCCAAACTGTTAATGGCAGCCTGGGCTTGCTAGGCCCAGTAGTGCACCAACACAAAATGGTGTCTTTTCTATCTAAATCTACTTTATTACTCCATACCCACCGCCCAGGGGTGTTGGAAGAGCCTAGGGGTACCCAACTCCCTTGGCAATCCAGCCCTGTGCTGACTAGCCTGGGGCTGGTTGTTAGTATGCCAGCTTTCTGTGCTATAACGCCACCAGCCTCGGCCGGCTAAGCCTAGTGCTGGTTGTAATAGAATCGGGGGGACCCCATGCTTTTTGTCCCCCAGATTTTCTACTACCAGCACTAGGGTTAATCTCTTACGCTCTTTCATAAAAATAAAACAACAAACTTTAAAACCTTTCTGTGCCAGCGGGTCCGCTGGCTGCCAGCACAAATTTGTATTTGTTTTGGGAGGGGTAGGGGAAGCTTTTTTTAATGTTCCGGTTGGAGGAATGCATTACAAATTGTACATGGGAGTTTCTTGTACCAATGGGCTGGCCATCCTTCTTTCCAGAGTAAGAATACATAGGTTTGGCATTGATGGCTATGCTACATCTCTGTCTGGGACAGCAGGGGGAGACAGTTGGTGCAAAGCAACAGAATAAATGTAAGGGAAATAAATTGGAAATATATACTTACTAAAGTATTTTTTCAAGGTACCAAGAAGCGTATTGGACTCCTCGGTGAGCTCTAATCCTTTCAGGTTCCAATCAGGTTCCACTGCTCCTGTGGTCCAGCTAGGAATGACTGTGGAACAGGTTACATCAGTACATGATATTTAGTGTTCACATTTACTTTACTAAAACATAACACTGAACAATTTCCAAGGCATGCAGCATGCTTCCAGAAATAACAGATCCACCCTAAAAAAATCAACAAAGTATTTGTTTAGTGAATGGGAAATTTATTTTCCATATTGGCCAGACATAAATCATATTGTGGTTTCAACTCAGGAAAACAGTCCACAAACAATCAGCAAACTCTCCCTGGAGGAATGATCAACAGCCCCATAAGAGACAAACCACAATCTCACCAAACACTACAAGTGTCACTTCTCGTTATAATCAAAGCAAATGCACAAAATGTTGATCAAAGATGCATGAAGGGTTTTGACCTTTTGTGTTTTGAACAGCATATTATCCTATAGACAAGCCAATGCTTGCCTAATATCTTAAACAAAGAAACTTACTGTATTAAAATATTGCACACAATGTATGTCTGCTGAATCACCAATGTAACAGAAATTAATTAGTTTAGTCTGTAAAGCAATGTTTTACAGGATATTGATATAAAGATTTCTCTGTGTTGCTAGTTATTTTTCAACTTTGCAACTTGTATCAACTTGTATCAATTGTAATTTTGACTTGAGTAAGCGAATCACAGAGCAGGTCTGCGCTTAAGTGTTGGAAACTTTGAGGTATCCATGGGGAGAAGTGTTAAAACAGTTAAAATGACTAATTTAAAGAACATTCTCGAACTGCAGAAACGGAAACCAGACCGAAGATGCTGGCCAAATATTTATAGAGAAGTTATATTGATAAATAATGAAATCTGTCCGGCCTCACTTCATATTCACTCTATCAATGTACGTGTGAGACCCCATTTCACACCAAGAACATGCTGAACTGATCTTATTTGTATCACATAAGCTGATAATTTAGTACTTCTACACAACTGCGCTGTCGACTGGGACTTGTGGGGAAATCTAATTGTTCAGGCCACTGATAAAAATTGCTAGTGAAATTTAATCAGGAAGGCAGCCTGGACCAGTGTATTATGCAGTGGCGCACGCAGGGAGGGTTTCTGAGTCTCTAGAAACCCCCCTCTGCGCTAACTAAGTGGCCACTGTCCTATACAGTAGCCGCGGCGCTTTTTAAAGAAGCGTCCGCAGACGCTTCTTAGACAGCGCCGGCGAAACGGAGCTGCTGCGCATGCGCAGCAGCTCTCTCTCGTTTTGTTTTTTTTGGGGGTTTTTTGCGGTCGGCGGGGGGAAACAATCCTCCGTGCGCCGCTGTTATGCATATCATAAACCCTAATAAAAATGGGTACAGTAGCATGCCCGAAGATATAATGTCCCACATACGCAGCTTTTTGCATTTACAGGTATATTGTGTTAGTGATTAGAGGTTAAATCTTGGGACACCCTAATGCCAGACTGTCACTAGAAAATGATTTCTACCTCTGTGTTCACATTTGAGACTTAGCTCATATAATTATGTATTTATTATTTAGTAGAACTAAACACAAAAATAAAACATTTATTTAACCAGTTCATGTATGAGACATCTATTCCTAAAGCCCACATTCGCAGCATACCATCAATATGTCTAATATGGCACATTGTCATCATTATTGTCTTATATTTAGATAACACTAGCATAAACCATAGCGCAGTACAATTATGGAGAACAATTATCAGTAACAATATAGTAACGATGAAACAGAATGCCAGAAGTCTCTGCACAGCAAACATGTTTTCTATATGTTAATTATCATCCCGGAAATAAAGCAAAATAGATTTGACAGGCCGCAAGGCCACATCTAGAGGACATAAGCAGGTGAATTGTACCGCGCTTCTACATGCCAGGGACATTACGGCATCTCACAGCTTCTCTAATATATCAGCCTCTTTCTGGCAAATACATTACCTTCCTTTGCCTAAAGAAAAATAAATTAAACATTTTGCAGTGAGAACATTAATAGCACTTATTTATCTGCCAATTAACTCAAGTCACAATGAAGAAAACAATAAAGCTGAAGTAATGATCTTTTTAATTGGTATTATAAGATTTTTTTAATGCAGATGAAAATGTAAATGAGTTATCGGCTGCTAATTATTTCTCCGAACGTTGAAATATTCCCTGATTTACGGCACTAAGAAATGATGGGCTCCTAAAAAGGAAGGCAGATTTATCTTAGCTAAATTATCTTGACATTAGGCATTTTCTATTATTTATAAAAGTTATGTATGACATTAGTATATCAGAAATATATAAAATTCTTTAAAATTCCTAGTAAAAAGTTCATCAAAGGAAAAAGGAGTCCGGTTCACAGTGTACACTTTAAAACCTGAATTATTGTTTTCTCTTTCTAGATTTTATAAATAGTTTGATTCAGATTTATGTGCCCTCTACTTAGTCTAATGCTTGACAGCTGTTTCATCTAGAGCCAGATCAGCCTCTAGACTCTTGAGGCTCCTGGCTATGGGCAGGGTGAGCACTGAGGTGCCGGATTACTATAACTCATTCTCCTGTTTTTAATTTGCTGTGGGGCTCTTATTATCAATTCCCATTGAGCCACTGATTTTATTCCCCTCTTCCACCCACTTTTGCCTGTTGCTTTCACACACTGCTGAGCCATTGACTCAGCCTTACTGAGCAGTGGGTTGGAGAGCGAGCAGCCAGTGCAACGCTGCCCTGAATTGAGCCACACATCAGTTATTAGTCCTAAGAGAGAGCGATGTATGCGCCCTGAAGCTTGACTAAGCTATACCTGTACAACTCTTCTGTAATAAATTTTGCTATGCAGCCCATTAATCGTTTTACTAGCCCTTGTCTGAATTTTTTCTATTTTAGTCTTATCGCTGATATATAAAGTTGTAATATAACCTCCCTCTTCCTACTAGTAATACCTCTTATACAACCAAGTATTCAACTGGCTGTTTCACAATGTTTTACCACATTGCTTGCTTGTCTTCATATCCTCTGATTCTACACTGTCCCTTTCCACGGTTGTTGTTGAAATGACATCAACATTCATTCTGTTTATTGGTTTTGGACTTTTGTATCCCACAAGCATTATTTTGTATTTTGATGTATTACATTTAAGATTCCACACTGTAGTTCATTCATTTATTTTCTCTAAATCAATATGTAATTAATTTAACCCTTCTGGTGCATCAACCCTGCTACAAATCTTTGTATCGTCTGTAAAATGTCATATCTTCCCTTGTATGCCGCAATTAATATCACTAATGAATACATTAAATAAAACAGGACCCAGGATTGAACCATGAAATACTCCACTGGGTACCAGCCCTTCAGCTGAACTTGCACCATTGACACTAACACTCTGTTTCCTGACCTTAAGCCTTTATCCATTCCCCTATCTCTAAATCATATCCAAGGATTTTCAGTTTCTGAATAAATTTATTGCAGTGTTAAATGCCTTGCTTGAATCCAAATAAACTACACTCACTGATCCATCATTTATTGCTTTAGTTGCAGAGTCAATGATTTGTTTGACATGGCCTACATGCAGCAAATCCCTACTTCTTTGGATTTTGTATTCTGTTTGATACTACTTAACAATTTTTATTTAAAATAATTTCCTTACTATTTCATGTCAGACTCAAAGGTCTATAATGATTATTTTCCCTGCTGCCTTTTATGTGTGGTGGAGCTACATACTACATTTGCTATACACCTGTCAGTAGTGACTTTTTGATTAATGGTGTTGCAAGCATTACTCTAAGTTCTTTTAATTCTATTAGAACTGGACCTATTGACTTATCTACTCTTAAGTTTGCATTTTCAAGTAACACAGCTTCTGTTGTAAATATTTTATATCTACAGTAGTATATACCTTTGACCTCTAGTGTATGTGACCTTTTTAAATGTAAATAGTAAACACATAGTAATATTTTTTTATTTCTATATCTTTGTCTCCCTCAACATATCCACACCCTTTTTAAAAAGCTTCCCCCTTTATTTTATACTTTAATGTCATATATAAACAATGTTTTGCCATCCTTTTTCACTTACTATGCACTTTGTGTGTTTAGTCTCTTTTAGACTAACTTTATATGCTGTTTTCTATATTCCTCTGATAGTGTCCGTCTATACTTCTGGAATTAAGTTTTCTTAGCACTTATAACAACTGCCACTTCCTTGGACAACCGTATTGACTTTCTCTTTTTGTTTTTACTAATGTGTTTATTTTTTAGTTAATTACACTGTCTCTGCACCCTATTTATTATTTATTATTTAAAAAAAATATTTATCATTTGACCAAGATCAGCCTTTCTGAGATCTGAAACCTTTGTTTTGGTGCAGTTTTGCCTTACTGGATAAGCACCATATTTCATACTGTACCATTAGCCATGATGTCATATTTCTGCACAGTGATAAGTAATATGCATGTAGAGTATTTGAGAACTTTTTCCTTTGAATTTCTGTTACGGGGAGCCCAGTTTATGTGTGAAACAGCTCTTCGTCTGCAAGATCTCTCGCTTACTGAGATGGGAGTTCCCCTTCTTTGATACTGTTGACTGTTATTCCTGTGGGCTAATTTTGTACCCCAAGCTAAGTACACCGTTTATTATCTTGCTGGTGTTGTGGCATCTCATTTCTTTCCAGCTTTTACCGAGGTCCAACAAAGGAACCTGAAACAGATTCTGAGCAGTAGTTCCTGGCAGACCTTTCTGTTTATTTCATAACCAACTCCCACACCAATTCCTCTTACCAGGGCTGTAACTAGGGATCTGCAAGAGGGCCATCCAACCAGGGTGCAATGCTGAAGGAGGGAGCAGTTTATGAATATTTTAGTTTAATTTGGTTAAATTAAAGGCTAGGCGGTGGCAGGTTTCCTTGTTGCACCTGGTGCTAAAATATTATGTTACGGCTCTGCCTTTTACAATAGATTACCCTGTGGAAAGCTTCTAAAACCAGTGGACTCTTTTTGTTGGACATCTCCTCCGCAACTTTAAAGTCGCTTTTCTGCATACATGCCAACTTTTGAGATCTCCCTGGCGATTTTTTTAGGCATGGCCAAACAGGACACATCACTTGACCCCACCCCCTAATATGTCACAGTCAGTTTGGCCTATTAGAGCGGGAGGCTGTGATGATGCGGAACCTAGTCACTAAGCCCCGCCCCCACCTGTCAACTAACCAAACAGGCCAGGAACCAGGAGGTTGCTCTGCTCTACTCCCAGAACTTCGGGGAGAGTAGGTAACTCTGTTTTTATAGACAAAAGAAAAGAATACCAGCGCTCTTCGTGAAAAATGTATAGCTGCCAGAAAAGTGGAGGAGATCCCTAATCATCTAATAGAAATAAGAGATGGTAAACAAAAGAAAATCTCCCCGGCGCTAGTGAGGCATTCTACATATATATGGCAGTTTAAGAGTCCATTGAATAGTAGCCAATTCACCTACTAGAATGTTTTTGGTGTTGAACATATAACAAGGAGCAATCCCACTTTCTGCATTGGGAAGTTCCTCTATTCAGACAAGCGGATTGCGGGATTATAGATATTTTGTAGTTATGTTTTAATTATCAAACTCCACCCAAAAAGTATTAAATGTAATTAGCCTTTAAATTGTGTAAAATAGTATTTTTAGAGTATTACTATATTTTTTTTAAGTCATAATAACTTACCTGTGCAATTAAGATAAATAATCATGGAAAAGCTATACTGCTTAATTAAAAGTGTCTTAATAAGACACTCTAAAACATGACACTTATCAACACTCCAAATAATATTAATATAGCATAACAATATGCAAATATAATAATATATAACAAAGAAAAGAAAAGAAAATGCTTACGTTCTTCTGATATGAGACGTGAGACATCATTAAGCTGAAACAAAATATTACAGTAAAACTCTTTGGTTCCTTTTGATTTACCATTAACATGGAGGCGTAATAATGACTTTCTAGTCATTGTTTAATTCAGCACTGTTCTTTTTCTTTTCCCCGAGTGTGGAGATCATTTGAGAAGTGCAGATGTACTGTGTACCTTCTCTGGGGAAATATAAAGAACAGTATACTATAAAACTCTGGCCCATTGGGTAATTTAATATCACAGCAGCAGTTGTGTATACAAACGGAGCACTGTTAGTCTCACAAGAAAGGCAAAGTAAATTCAGCATGCAACTTTAATGAGCAAGAAGTGGATTTGGATATTAATAATGTGATTTTACCACTTTTTTTTTCCCATCTGAAAAACCATAGTTTTATTTTTAAATAACAAGAATATTCTACTATGTTCTATGTTCAGCTGTAAGAACATTTTCTGCTATAATTAAGAAAATAGCCAATAACTAGGGATGAGCGGACTCGGATTCTGCCAATCCGAACCCCCCCCGAACAGTGCGGATCCGAGCCCGATCCGAGCACTGTTCGGGTATTCCCGCCGATGGCGAAACTGAAGACGAGGCTGAACGTCAGGATCCCGCCGTCGGATCTCGCGAGATCCGGATTCTTTATATTCCCCGCTTGCCGCCGCCATCTTCACTCGGCATTGATCAGGGAAGAGGGAGGGTGTGTTAGGTGGTCCTCTGTCCTGCTCTTTCTCGTGCTGTGCTGTGCTGTGCTGTGTCCTGCTCAATCCAGTGGTGCTGTGTCCTGCTCAATCCAGTGGTGCTGTGTCCTGTGCTCTGTCCTGCTGAATTCAGTGGTGCTGTGTCCTGTGCTCTGTCCTGCTCAGCCCAGTGGTGCTGTGTCCTGTGCAATCTATAACTACGTTCACTGTTCCTGCAGTATTAAAAAATAGGTACTGCAATCTCAAACTACGTTCACTGTTCCTGCAGTACCAAAAAATAGGTACTGCAATCTCAAACTACGTTCACTGTTCCTGCAGTATTAAAAAATAGGTACTGCAATCTCAAACTACGTTCACTGTTCCTGCTGTACCAAAAAATAGGTACTGCTGTATAACTCCAGTCCAGTGGTACTCTATTGTGCCGCATATAATTTTTAAAAGCTTTGCCGAGTGTGTGTGGTTCAGGGGTATGCTCTCTTGTGCTGCATATAATGGAGTACAAAAATTTGGAGGATAAAGTAGGGAAAGATCAAGAACCACTTCCTCCTAATGCTGAAGCTGCTGCCACTAGTCATGACATAGACGATGAAATGGCATCAACGTCGTCTGCCAAGGCCGATGCCCAATGTCATAGTAGAGGGCATGTAAAATCCAACAACCTAAAGTTCACAAAAATTAGCAAAAAAAGAAAATTTAAATTATCTGAGAAGAAACGTAAACTTGCCAATATGCCATTTACGACACGCAGTGGCAAGGAACGGCTTAGGCCCTGGCCCGTGTTCAGGACTAGTGGTTCAGCTTCACCCAAGGATCTAAGCCCTCCTCCTCCCCCCCTCAAAAAAATTTAAGAGAGTTAAGCTGTTATCAACAACACAGCAAACAACTCTGCCTTCTAAACAGATGGCACCACAAATCCCAAAGGCGAGTCCAAGGGTGTTGGTGGTTGCGAAGCCTGACCTTCCCATCACTGTACGGGAAGAGGTGGCTCCTTCCACCATTTGCAGCACGCCCTCTGCATATGCTGGAAGGATCACCCACAGTGCAGATCCAGATTTGGATAATGAAGGTGTCAATGTTGTACACCGGGGGGAGGATATTGATGTAGCTGGAACCCTGGAGGAACTTGACGAGGAGGATGCTGATGTGGTTATCTTAAATGAGGCACCAGGGGGGGAAACAGTTGTTGCCCATGGGAGGAAAAAGCCCATCATCATGCCTGGGCAGAAGACCAAAAAATCCACCTCTTCGGTCTGGAATTATTTCTATCCCAAACCGGACAACAATTGTATTGCCATATGTACCTTATGTAAAGCTGCAATAAGCAGGGGTAAGGATCTTGGCCACCTAGGGACATCCTCCCTTACACGTCACCTGAAGAACCTTCATAATTCAGTGATTAGTTCAGGGACTGTGGCTAGGACCGTCAGCAGTCCAGGGACACCTAAATCCCTTGCTGCCGTTGTATCCACACCAGCAACACCCTCCTCGTCAATTTCCTCCTCGATCTCGATTGGAGATAGTCCTGCAGGCCATGTCACCGGCATGACTGAGTCCTCTTCAATCCGGTATTCTTCCGGAGGATCCTGCAGCACTACGCCTCATACTGCCGCTGCTGCTGTTGCTGCTGGTAGTCGGTCATCTTCCCAGAGGGGAAGTCGTAAGACCACTACGTCTTTCACTAAACAATTGACTGTACAACAGTCGTTTGCCATGAGCACGAAGTACGACAGTAGTCATCCTATGGCAAAGTGGATAACTGCGTCCTTAACAGCTATGTTGGTGTTAGACGTGCGTCCGGTGTCCGCCATCAGTGGAGTGGTATTTTGATGGAGGTATTGTGTCCCCGATACCAAATCCCGTCGAGATTCCACTTCACTAGGCAGGCGATACCCGGGATGTACAGAGAAGTACGAAAAAGTGTCCTCAGTGCTCTGAAAAATGCGGTTGTACCCACTGTCCACTTAACCACTGACATGTGGACAAGTGGTTCAGGGCAAACTAAGGACTATATGACTGTGACAGCCCACTGGGTAGATGCATCGCCTTCCGCAGCAACAGCAGCAGCAGCATCAGTAGCAGCATCTCCAAAATGCCTGCTCGTTGTGTATCACCGGTTTTAGTAAGAGGCACAACGCTGACAACCTCTTAGAGAAACTGAGCGAAATAATCTCGCAGTGGCTTACCCCACTTACACTCTCCTGGGGATTTGTGGTGTCGGACAATGCCAGTAACATTGTGCGGGCATTACATATGGGCAATTTCCAGCACTTGCCATGTTTTGCCCACACAATAAATTTGGTGGTGCAGCATTACCTGAAGAGTGACAGGGGTGTGCAGGATATGCTTGCAGTGACCCGCAAAATTGCTGGACACTTTCTGCATTCTGCCACTGCCTACCGCAGACTCGAGCAACATCAGAAAAGTCTGAACCTGCCCTGCCATCACCTCAAACAAGAGGTTGTGACGCGCTGGAACTCCACCCTCTCTATATGCTGCAGAGGATGGAGGAGCAGCAAAAGGCCATTCAAGCCTACAGAGCCACCTACGACATAGGCAAAGGAGTGGGGATGCGCCTGAGTCAAGCGCAGTGGAGACTGATTTCCGTGTTGTGCAAGGTTCTCCAGCCATTTGAACTTGCCACACGAGAAGTCAGTTCCGACACTGCCAGCTTGAGTCAGGTGATTCCCCTGATCAGGCTGTTGCAGAAGCAGCTGGAGAAAGTGAGGGAGGAGCTGGTAAACCATTGTGATTCCACAAAGCATGTAGCTCTTGTGGATGAAGCCCTTCGTACGCTTTGCCA
The DNA here is from genome assembly GCF_038048845.1 of Mixophyes fleayi. NCBI lineage: Eukaryota > Metazoa > Chordata > Amphibia > Anura > Limnodynastidae > Mixophyes > Mixophyes fleayi. Next base: position 383,258,562 of record NC_134402.1, on the reverse strand, counting down.
GGATCCGAGGGTGGTCACTCTTTTAAAGTCAGAGGAATAAATTCTGGCCACCGTGCTCGATCCTCAGTTTAAAGCGTATGTTGTGTCTCTGTTTCCGGCGGACACAAGTCTACAGCGGTGCAAAGACCTGCTGGTCAGGAGATTGTTATCTAAAGAGAACCGTGACATGGCAACAGCTCCTCCTTCATTTTCTTCCACACCTGTGGCTGCGAGGAAACAGCTGAGATTTCCGAAACGACCCGCTGGTGGGGATGCAGACAACATCTGGTCTGGACTGAAGGACCTGCCAACCAATGCTGACATGTCTACTGTCGCTGCATTGGATGCTGTCACCATTGAAAAAATGGTGGAGGATTACTTTGCTGACACCATCCAAGTAGACATGTCAAACAGTCCTTACTTTTACTGGCAGGAAAAAAAGGCAGTTTGGAAGCCCCTGTACAAACTGGCTCTATTTTACCTGAGTTGTCCCCCCTCCAGTTTGTACTCCGAAAGAGTTTTTAGCGCAGCGGGGAACCTGGTCAGTGAGCAGCGAAGGAGGTTGCTTCCGCAAAATGTTGAGAAGATGATGTTCATAAAAATGAATTATCAATTCTTCAATCAAGAACAGCAATGGCCTCCAGAGACTACAGAGGGACCGGTGATTGTGGAGTCCAGCGGGGATGAATTGATAATGTGTGAGGATGAGGAAGTACACACTGAAGGGGATGAGGAATCAGAGGATGAGGATGAGGACGACATCTTGCCTCAGTAGAGCCAGTTTAGTTTGTACAGGGAGAGATGAATAGCCCAAACAAACAAATCATTTCAGCCACAGTAGTTTGGTAGGCCCTGTCGCTGAAATGATTGGTTTGTTAAAGTGTGCATGTCCTATTTCAACAACATAAGGGTGGGTGGGAGGGCCCAAGGACAATTCCATCTTGCACCTCTTTTTTTGCCATTATGTGCTCTTTGGGGCCTAGTTTTTCAAACTGCCATCCTACCTGCCACTGCAGTGCCACTCCTAGAGGGGCCACGTGTTTGTGCCGCCCACTTGTGTCGCTTAGCTTAGACATCCAGCTACCTCGGTGCAACCTTTTGGACTAAAAACAATATTGTGAGGTGTGAGGTGTTAAGAATAGACTGGAAATGAATGTTATTGAGGTTAATAATAGTGTAGTAGTGAAAAAATAAATAAATCTGGATTTCAGCACTTTTTATGCTTTTTTTAAAAAAAATCAGAACCCAAAACCCAAAATCAGAACCAAAACCTTTAGTGGGGTGTTTTGGCAAAACCAATCCGAACCCAAAACCTCAAGCTAATCAGAACCCAAAACCCAAAACCCAAAACACGAAAAGTGGCCGGTGCACACCCCTACCAATAACATGAATTATATAAGATAATGTTTCAGAAGGTTGGAATACTACTACACATCCAGGGGAGGGCTTACGAATTTTAGCCTGGGGGGCAAGATTTGACTCAGCAGTCTATTTTAAAAGAAAAGATATGCAGGTGGCCCAGTGACCCAGCCCAAGGTAGCCCACTATGGGAGTGACCTTGGGGGGCAGATGGCCCCCTGTCCCCCAGCACAGCCAGCCCCTGTACACATCCAACCAGGACTGTGCTGTGGGGTGGGGTACAGCTCGCTGTTTAAACAGTGTCCCTGCGGGGTCTTGACATTGCCGGTTTAAATTTAAAGGTATGAAGGGTGCACTGACATCACACAGTGCTGCTGGACAGCTGGACAGTCGGAAGGAGGTGCTGTCATCCTTCTGCTGGCATCGGAGATGTGCAGAGTTGTTTTTTAGGTAAGTCTGTCATTGTAGCTGTCGTTTTTTCCTTAAATTGTTCATTTATTGTAGGTGTCCTGTGTGTCGGTGTTACCGTAATTGTTGAAGCGATTACCACCGGTGCTGTGTGTAAGAAGCAGCCTGACAATATCAGCTTACATTTGTGTGAATGTTGCAGTAAAGTTTTGCTGAAACCTAACGGTGTCACAGAGAGTTCCATCTTTCATTGGCTAGTTCACGATTATGTATACCCAAAGGTTCCACCACTGACCCAGTACGGTGGTGGGACTAAGTGCTCAGTGGCTGCTACTCAGACTGGTCTACTCATTAAGTTCTGGCGATAGGACTGATTTACTATCATCGTGAAAATCACCTTCCATAGTTTATGCATTTGAACTATACTCAGCTGCCCTGGCGATACTGGCACACAGTGGTAAGAGTTAACTTACCAGTTAGTGGTAAGTGGTCTAGTCTTAAGGGATATGCACATTCGCGAACCAGATAGCCAGAATACACATATGCAGTGGAAGTGAAAGTCCAGACTTAGCATTTTTCATTGATTTTTCTGCTGTATCTATCCTGGGGAAGTTTTTGCTGGTGAGACGAAGTAAATCTTTTCATCATATGGGGCAATAGCACTGCTATAGCCAGCGGGGGCTCCTTGATGAAAAGAGAAGTCCCATCTCTGCCTAAACACACATTTTCGTCGGAGGTAGGGATTTTTGTCCTATAATAAATAGATCAGAATGTTATTGAAAGAAGGGCTATTAGGCTAACCAAGGCTGAACAGCTAATTTTATCAAAAGTTTGGGAACCAACTCACAAATACACATATCGAACAGCCTTTCTGGCAAATGGCATCATTGCCAATCCAATTTTGTGAAATCATGATAATACCTTGTCGAAGTCAAATAATTGGATATGGTCATTTTAAATTAATATGTATCAATCTGATTGGCTTTGTCTGAAATTATGCGTATAACACGCTACAGCGTGGAGGAGTGTAATTAACCACAACACGTGCGAACACTTATACACACATTTAAACGAACACATACACTTGTAATTAGTCCATATTAAAAATAGTTCCAACACATAGTTATTTATAATGAAATGTAGCAGAGTTTATAGTTAAATATTATAATGTTAAATACACTTAAGTGAGATCTAAGGTTCAGGATACAGGAAACATATCATATCTAGTATCATTCTAATCCCCTATCTATCCTCAGACGTCCGGTTCAATCTCCTAAGAGATCACACCTTGCGTGTGCAAGATATGGATTATAGGGAATAAATGATCAGAATTGTATTGTGTGTGTAATGTACATAGACCAGTTTGAACCAGCTTTCGGCGGGAAGATTAGTATGCATCTGTTGGAGAGCTCTAACCCCCACCCTTGGAGGGCATTGTTTGAACTGACCAATGACCTGTATTATACTGGACTGTTCTGAAGCCTGAACCTATGGAAACATGCCAAATCATCTGTATTGTTTTCACTGTATCGCTAACTATATATAAGCAGAAGCTCTGGGGCCATCAGACAGTCTCTTTGACCACAGACTTCAGGACTGAATGACTGTAAGCGGGATCCAGGGCGCCTACGTATTTAATTAGCTGTACTTATTTCATTGAATTGTTACTACTTTTTGCGATTAAACCGCATTGTGAGTTGGAACCACACTATTTGAAGTGGACAATCTTCATTGGATAGCGACTAGACGTACATAACAACCTATAGATTGTAAGCTTGCCAGCAGGGCAAGTACCCAGTATTGTTTAATTACTGTGTTTGTTCTCAATTGTAGAATGCTATGGAATATTTTATATAAATAAATGATGATGATGACATCCTAGGTTATGTTTATGTTTATCCCTGATTTTTAGTACTAAATATATTAGTTGCCCAGAATCTCCTGTCTTGCATTAGGGTTATAACATCTAGAGGAGAAGTGATTGTGCCTGAGCCCTATGAGGCAGCAAGATCAAGGTCAGTGAATAGAGATGAAGAGAAAGGGCTGTAGCTCTATATTGTAAAGATTCCTGTGTGTGTAATCTGCTATACAGGAAGAGGTGAGATTGTCAGGCTTACTGGATTGTGATCTATGTCCTTTGTCTGTGTAGAGTGGAAACTGAATTTCATTATGATCTTATCATGTAACCAAGCAATATTATGATCATAAGTCCAGTCCAGTGGTCACGTCTTGTAGGGTCGGTGAAGTAATATAGATGAGTAAAATTTTCTATTATCATCATTCCACATTTGGCTGTAAAATTTAGGGTATTTCCTCTTAAGTGTTCCTAGTCCAGCTACAACTATACCTTATAGCAGCATTTACCATCATCATCCCATTGTCTGTTAATAGACTATACATTGTGTGAAATCTAATTGTATTGACCTGTGTCTTTACAGAGAGGAATACAACTATATAATGATTAATTCCAGTGATCAGGTCATGTTGGATGGTTGCATTGTCTTATGCTGTAACAAAGTGTAATAAAAATGTATAACAATCAAATCCTTCAATACTGTTATGTTCGGTAGACCAGGTCGTCCCTGCTTCTTACCTTAGCAGGAGGTGGTGGCAGGATCCTCCTCCCCTCAGGGTGGGAGTGTGGTGCTTCCCTATGGTATCATTTCATAGCACCACTCTCCCAGCCCATCACAGACATTTAGGAGTAGTTTCTGGCAGCTTCAGATGTAAGAAACTGCCGGCTGCTTCTCCTCCATGTCAGGGGCTGGCACTCTGTGTAGGGGCACTGAATGATTGACATTATGTGAGCAGTACGGTGGCTAGCACTTCTGCCTCACAGCACTGGGGTCATGAGTTCAATTCCTGACCATGCTCTTATCTGTGAGGAGTTTGTATGTTCTCTCCGTGTTTGCGTGGGTTTCCTCCGGGTGGTCCGGTTTCCTCCCACACTCCAAAACATACTGATAGGTTTATTGGCTGCTATTAAATTGCCCTTAGTCTCTCTCGGTCTGTCTGTGTGTGTTGTTATGCATGTTTTGTCGCTATCCAATAACGATTGTCGAATCTCGATTTGTGTTTCCAACGCACAAATATTTATTCTCAAAAAGTAGCAGAATAATTCAAGCAAAATAACTATAAGTACAGCCGTTACTTATCGCAGGCGCTCTGGATCCAGTGAACAGTCATTCAGGTCTGAAGTATGTGGTCAATATGACTGAACACTAGATGAGAGGTACTGCTTATATGCAAACAGAAATACAGTGAAACAATGCAGATGGTATGGCTTGCTTCTATTTGTCCAGGCTTCAGGAAGGTCCAGGGGGTTGCAGATCATAGGCTAGTTCAAACTAAAGAATCCAAAGGTGGGGGTCATCTCTCCAGGGGTTATGCTCCTTTCTTCCCGCCCAGACTCCAATTACAACTAGTCTATTAGCATTTTACAGTCAGCATCATATTAAAGATTTATTCCTTAACATCAATAACTAGAGTATGCAATGTGCGATCTCTTCGCCGAATGCACCGGACAGCTGCTGATGTAAAGGGGATTAATATGATATCAGACATGACACATTTCCTTTAACCTGAACCATATGTATCACTAATATGCATATAACTTATAATATTACACATAAACACTAGTATATTTCGACATAAATAACTATGTGTTGCAACTAAGATTAATGTGTATTATTTACAAATGTGTGTGTTTGTGCGAATGTATACAAAAGTGTAAAAACTGTTATTGCCACGTGTTGCGGCTGGATACCTTCTTCCACGCCATAGCGTGCTCTACGCATAATTTCAGACAAAGGCAATCAAGTTTGCTCGATATTAATTGAAATGACTTTATCCAATTTGCTGACTTCGACAGTGTATGTATGTTAAGGAATTTAGACTGTAAGCTCCAATGAGGCAGGGACTGATGTGAGTGAGTTCTCTGTAAAGCGCTGCAGAATTAGTGATGCTTTATAAATAAATAGATAACGCTTATGTCACTCATTCAGTGGTTGGGTGCCCCCTAACCATTGGTGCCCTAGGCAACCACATAACTTCGCATAACTGTAGAGCCAGCTCTGTGGGTAGATAATAGTTTTTTATGTCTGCGCAGAATGTTCAGCACACAACCCAATTGCAAAATTTTCCTGGAAATTGTTTTCAAATGTTGACAAGAAGTGTAGCCCCTTTCCTACATTCTACCATGTTATCAATGCTAGATGTCTAATCTGGATGCAAAAGTAGTAACTAGGAGCCTGTGGGCTCTGTAACCGACAGCCGAGTCCAGGCCCAATATAAAACTACAAATTTCATTGTGCAAAAAATGACTTAAAGGAAAAAAACAAACTTTTTTTGTTTGAGTTTGCAAATATCAAGACGGATGTAACCTAGAATGATCAGCTTTCCATTTGATTATAGTAATATCAGAAACCGGATATGTTTTGGGTATATACAAGCAATATGTAGGGTAGTGGTACATTGGTGCTTTGTGGATGTAAAAATAGCATTTTTATGCCCTTTTTATTTTGAGCTGTACACATCTAAAGATCCATGCAGGTCGGCACCAGTAGCATATGCTCTTGGTTTACCCCTTACTGTACTCAGCCGATCTGAGAACACCACCGTCCGCCTCCCAGGCGTGATGCCAAAATCAAGCAAATCTGCATAGGCTCAAGTATGTGTGCGCCCACTTTCTGCGCCTTCGTGGAATGAGTTCCTGCAAGCTATGTTATGCAAACTAGTGTAGTAATTGCTCTGCATCAGAGCGTCAGACACTGTGTGCACCAGGGATCAGACACACAAAGACTTTTGAGGTATGAAACTATTAATGTAGAAATAGAAATGATTGGCAAAGATTTTTAAACAGGACCTGTCATGTTAAAATAAAGTTAGTTTTACTTAGTGCCTTCTGCATTCTATACAGTATATCCTACAAAGAACAAAGTCCCCTTATGCTCTCTCACACATGTGTCAGCCTGTGCTGAAAACAAGTTCTCGTATTGAATTATTACCAGGAGAGATGATTTTTCATCCAAAGCCCCTAGTGACCTTGTCTTATTCCTAAAACGTCTCTGACTTGTGTCAGCTGAGGCTGTGAACTTTACTGAGGAGGGACAATATCCTCAAGTTTATGATCAGCCAAGTGTATAAAACAAATCAAGTGGGTCTTGATGGACTGAGTGTGCTGCCAATAAGATAAAAAATTAAACTGTGCCTGGGATCCGTTTGTTGTGGGTCTTCAAGGCGAAGTTTCGATATGCAATCTGAAGCATACACATGAATGCCCTTCAGAGAGAAAATACAGAGTAAGGCTAATATATTTACACATTCCTGTCTATTTAATTATTAATTTGGGCTACCTCCTGTGATACATTTTAGTTTTACTTTGGTTTGTTGTCTATTACAGTTCTTTTAATATGTTGTTAATAGTTTTCATCAATGATATTTATATAATGGGCCTTATTCATCTTCAGACATAACCTGTGCGCAACTTGCATTTAAAAAATGAGCACAAAACTTGAGCGTAATTTCAACCGTATTCAAATATAAGCGGATCTCAAGGTACGTTTCCATTTGAATCTGGGTATAAATACGCACTGGCTAAACGTTACTTGCTGTATGTAGACAGACAGAACAGACTGCAGGATACACACATGCATGTGTGCATTATAAAGTCCGATCAGAACGAATGCACAAAAAACTATTTCATACAATAAATCCAACTCTTAATACTTTAATCATTAAAAAGAAATTGTAATTTTTTTTTTATTATTATAGTAAATACATAAACTAGGATGTTCTTAATGCTTACTGTAGATACAATGTGTTTTTATAGTCTATAATTGCAAACACATGTTCTGTTAAAACAAAGTGTATGCCGTGTTAGTCATCACAATTGGTTGGCACTTACACCTGCCCACTGTAGGTGGTGCAAGTGATATAACTAAAAAACAGATATTTAAGAAAAACCCAAGACTTGAATTGGCCACATCTGCACCGGCACGCCCTAGACACGTCCTTCATGTACATTGCAAAGCAAAGCAATATCAGATTGACAATATGTCTCAAAATACTGAGGCAAACCGATTTATTTTTCATCTAATATTTTTTATTTGAAATGTACCAAATTATTTGCACACTGAACTGAACTTGACTCCAACACCAGTATGTGGTTATAATAAACAGAAATTTCTTCCTTGATCAGTGTTATTGCGCATGGTGGGATTAACTACAAACGGCATGAGTTTGATTATGGCTCAAGCCCTGAATCTTTTGAAAACCTACCAATAATCCAAGTTTTACTTTAAAACGGATAAGAATTGTATACGTATGTGCTAAAAGTTATGGTAATAATTCAGGATGACATTCCTATAAACCTGTGTAAAGAGGTGTGAAAAACTTGGTAGGGTATTTACAAGTACTGATGTGGGTCTCAAGTTAAAGACCCCCTAACATAATGCAATCTGGGGAATAATTGAAGGGCAATCCCTCTTATATTCAAGTTGTAGAGCCACTAAGTGCATGTTCTTCCCCAGCCTCACTGCCATTTCTCTGTCTGCAGCATCTTTGTCCTTCCTCTGTCTGCAACTGCCATTCCCATCTGTGCCAGCCTCTATCCCCTTCCTGCCTGCGCCAGCCTCTTTGCCCTTCCCATCTGTACTAATCTCTCACCTTTCAGTGTATGTGCCAGACTATTTGCCCTTCCCTGGTCTCGGCCAGCCTCTCTGCCCTTCCACTACCTACACCAGCCTTTTCTCCTCTTCCCTTCTCTGTGCCAGCCTATTTGTCCTTCTCTTGTCTGTGCCAGCCTCTCTGCTCTTCCCCTGCCTACACCAACCTCTCTGCCCTTCTGTTGTCTGTACCAGCCTATTTGTCCTTCTCTTGTCTGTGCCAGCCTCTCTGCTATTCCCCTGCCTACACCAACCTCTCTGCCCTTCTGTTGTCTGTACCAGCCTATTTGTCCTTCTCTTGTCTGTGCTAGCCTCTCTGCTATTCCCCTGCCTACACCAACCTCTCTGCCATTCTGTTGTCTGTACCAGCCTATTTGTCATTCTCTTGTCTGTGCCAGCCTCTCTGCTCTTCCCCTGCCTACACCAACCTCTCTGCCCATCTCTTGTCTGTACCAGCCTATTTGTCCTTCTCTTGTCTGTGCCAGCCTCTCTGCTATTCCCCTGCCTACACCAACCTCTCTACCTTTCCCCTGACTTCACCATCCTCTATTTAATGGGCCTCTACCATTTTTCTGTTGCTGGCATATTAATAAGAGACCCTGGGCCTCTTTCTTGTGTTTGCCCCCTAAGCCAACAGTTGTCAACCCTGCTGCTTGTCATGCAGCAAACACAAATCTTACCTGTGAACTTATACAGAATGTGTGTACTAAATATAAGCTATATTACCATGTAATGTACTGTGTTCAATTATTGCCCGGCTTTCCACATTTCATGTACCTATACATTTTCCAAACAGGCCCCAACATTCCAGGATACAGACAAGAATCCAGTAGCAGGTTGTGAAAGCTGCAATAACAGGTAGGTGAGAGCAACACAGATTAATATGTAAAATGTCACATCCAAAGAGGAGCAGTCATGCCCATACTATGGTTACTACAGCCCCTTGGCAGCACGCCACTCTCAGAGTGACGGTATAGAACTTCTCTCCTGATAATCTATGGAGGTGGCCCCAAGAAGATGTTGTATTGAAGCCCAAAATTCCTCTTGGAGCCCCAGATACAGTTGATGGATATTGTTTACTACTTTGTGCTAGATGTTTCTCATACAAGTTATTAGATGCAATTTAAGTATAACGTATAAACAATGAAAAATTAAATAAACCAAATGACTTAAAGTGAATCTATCATGAGTACAACATGCACCCTCTGCTCAGAAGAGCGTATAAAAACAGCACTCCCTGTACCCAAATGCAGAGGCTCTGCTTGAGAGCCGTGCACCAAACTGCTCGGTACTCACTCCTAGGTGCTTCTTTCCTACATCCCAGTCCTCCAGGACTGAATAGAGGAAGCTGCACTTTAATGAGAATAGTAGTAGTATGTGACATGATTCTCCAGCAGAGTCCCTGCATTTGCATAAGAAAGCACTACGATTTATTTAATACTTACATAGTGCACTAGGCACTGTACTAAAAACTTATTAACCTAAATGTGACACTTTCTCTGTAAAGATTGTCCTTGTTATCAGACCAGGGTGTAGCAAATCCTTACTATTTCTTTAAGAAGTTACAAAAACCAATGTTACCATTTTTATTGCTTTTATTTTTCCATTTCAATGTCGGCCCTTTCACAATTTACAAGATCTGCTCTATCCCAAGCAGGAAATAAAAGGGAAAAACCAGCAGAGTAGTAAAAAAGATATATATCCAGTGAAACACGGTTCTCTGGAGAGTACTGCGCTAAAGGGCAAATCATTACATAAAATATAATATATTCTAGAGCAGCACAACAGGAAATTTCTAACAGAAAGCTCTGACAATAACACATCAGTGGAAGGGACAAGGGACTGTGGAATGAACACACATAGGACAAAATAGGTTTTACAACCAAAGAGTTCAGATTATCTACTAAGGAAGTTTTTTTATTACTAACAGATTTTACATTCTCATTGGTATCCAAAGATATGCTATACAGTATATGCAATGTATTAGTTTTTCGATTTGTAACAAATAAATATTACCTTTTGGGTAAAAAAGTCTTCTATTAAAGTTTTGGTAACCTCAATAATTTGATTTATTTTATTTGCCTAATTGTGTCCATGACAGGGGACTATATATACTTGACATACTTGAATATGATCTTGCTGTGCAAGTTCATGATCTCTGATGTCAGCTTCCTCTTTGCCTTCTCTGCTTCCTATCTTCATTCCTTTCCTGACCTGGTCATTGCCCCAATGATGTTACACACATCCCGTCTTGCTGAGTGTAAGCTTATTATTTTCATGCCAATTAAGTCAATGGGGAAAAAGAGGAAGCTGTCAGGAACTTAAGAAAACTAAGATTTTACTGAGCTTCAGTTGATTCAGCTAATTGTACAAAAAGACAAAGGGCCTGATGCTGAGTTGGACTCAGGTTGGGTGTAATTTATGCTCAAAAAAGGTGGCCAAATATTAAAGAATAAGTATTCTTTATACTTACAAATATATGCTGAGTCAGAGGCAAACCATGATGTATCCAACTCTGCACTGTAGAATATACGCCAGGTATATGTCACACAACCAGGTAATAAGCACAAGAAACATATGATTTCATAGCTTAAAACACATTAGCTATTTGGATTAATATAATACAGTAGACATAATACAAGCATACGGATGAAAACAGAATTTTAAAAAGTATATGCCCACAGAATCCCAAGCTTCAGAGATGAATTTGCAATCAGTCCTCATCTCCAGGGTGTATTTACACCAGCCCTTAAGCAGGTACAAAAGATAGAGCTCCTGACTGTCATATATGCATTTCCATGCTGGTCTGTCTCAGCTACATTTGTATGAACAGACCCTTACTGTACTCAGCCTATGTTAGACCGACCATTCCCTCCCCCGCCCCACCTCTCCAGTTGTAATGGGATGCAAGAGTCTGCAACACTGTATGCCTGTATATACATGCGCTTTCTTTGTGTGCTTGTGCAGTACAAATTGTCGTAATTTACGCTACACAAACGGTGTACATTAAACTCAGCGTCAGGCCCAAAGTAAAGACCCAGTTCCTAAGAACCCCGAAGTCAATCATTGGTCTCCCAAGGGAGAGATATGATGACAGTTAACATAGCATATTCAAGCACACACAGGGTTAGCATGGTCAAGGCAATACTGCTCTTCAATTTGATTGAGTCCCAGAAACTGACAATTTTCCATGTCATACACAGGGTTTCTAAACATGTCTCAATGGGAGGTCCCTCAGAGAAGCAGGGTATATGTTAACAGGGGTAGGAAATCCACCCCTGGTTCTAAACCATGGCATGTTCCAAAGTAGTCCAAAATAATATGCCTGCCTTATCTTTCCTCTGATACCTCATAGACACATACTTCCCCATTTAATAAACCAATCATAACTTCACACACATTTGTGTATATGAAATATGATATAATTATGACACTGTTAAGTCTCATTCCTAAAGATACATGATTAATGGATTTTCTCTGTACAATTAGCACAGCTAATGCAGGTTTTGTCCCTGAATTTACATTGGCAGGAAGATTTCTCAAAACATGAAATATGAAGAAGTTTGTTTTGAAGTTTATATTTTTATATAAACATATAAGCATGTGTGATGGATGTCCTTTGAGATTGCATGTAGTCGCTGCTTCTAGCCAGTACATGGTTTCCACTGAGTTACACCTTCTTGTTAATTAACAAATCTACCACCTTTTATTGCCCATATCCTCTATTTCACAAAAGAAATTTGATCTAGAGAGTTATCAGTTCGGATCCTGTGACTTGGACGGCAGCCTACACAGGTGTGAAAATCCTTTCTTACTACAGAACACCTGTCCAGAAGAATGTCCGCTGTAAGGAAGGTTAGTTAAATCAAATGAACTCCACTTATACTGGCCACAGTGAGCACAGAAATTACACACAATATATACTTCTGATATTTTAACCACTGACTATGTTATAACTATAACAATTCATATTTTAATTTAACTCGCTATAATCTTCTTATAATAATTTCAGGTCAGCACATGTTACATTTTGTGCAACATTAAATACATATAATTATGATACTAATCATGCTATACTAGTATCTGGTAATGAAGCTATGATTCTTTGTGGTTTATTCCTTGACGTTTTATTAACACATAATGCCAAAGAAAGGACTAAAATCAGCCTTTAGTTGTACATGTACCCTATACGCACTAAAACTACTGAACTGGGAGGATTATCACACCACAATATGACTGATACAAACAGTGACACTTATAGTATTGCGACATAGATGGACACAACGCCAAATCAATTAAACCACCAGTTTAGCAAGTGAGGGGTCTGGCATAAATTATTTGCTTTATTCCCCTTGAAGATGCCATGTAAATCCCAACATGAAAGTATGAGACTAGCAGGTACCTACAAATGGCAACTCTGAAGCTCCTATGCTGACCAGGAACAAATCACAGCTTTATTGAACTTTATTGATACAAACAGTCAGAAGTATCATATCACTGTCCATTATCTCCTCTAAACTGTATATGTTCAGTTCTTCAAGTCTTTCCTGATTAGTTTTGTAAGGTAGCCCATGCACCATTTTAGTACCCCATTTTAGCAGCCCAACTTTGAATTGTTTCCATTTTATTACTGTGTTTTGGAGATAAGATCTCCAGAGATGCACACAGTACTCAGGGTAAGGTCTATCCAGTGACAAATAAGGTGGCACTATAAGCTCCCTGTTCCTGCTGCTAATTCCTAAACAACCAAGTATTCTACCAGCTTTACCCAATGCTTGTCTACACTACTTGTTTGCCTTCACATCAGCTGAAACTTTACCTCCACGTTTCCTTAACTCTGTTGCTTTACTCCACAATAAAATTTGTGATCTGCATTTGGATGTTTGTGCTCTACATACATTATTTTACATTTTAATGTTTTAAGTTTAAGATATTTTGTATAAATCACTACACATTTTTGTACAACTTCTTAACCCTGTTACAAATATTTCTATCATCTGCAAAAAGACATGCCCTTTCTAGTAAAACAAATGGTCTCCTGTCCTCTAGCAAACCTATATCTATTCTGTTATCTTGATTCAAAACCAAGGATTTTCAGTAATCAAATGCCTTGCTTAAATCTAAATAAACTATATGCACTGATTCATTACTACATTCAAAGAAAAGCCATTAGATTTGTTTGACATGATCTTGCAGCAGCAAATCCATACAGTCTTGTGTTTTGTAACTCGTGTGACTCTAAGGGGCATATTCAATTGACGACGGGATCGCCGAAAATCCCGCGCTCAAAAAATATTACTGTTATTACGGTAATATCTCGCTGGATTTCAGCTCGCAGCTCCCTGAGCTGCGAGCTGAAATCCAGCGAGTAAATTACCGTACCAACGGTTTTCCCGTGCAGGATTACCGTAATAACGGTAATATTTTTTTAGCGCGGGATTTTCGGCGATCCCGTCGTCAATTGAATATGCCCCCTAAATATTCAATAATTCTTTTCCATTAGTTTCCCTACTGTTGATGTGAAACGCACACGTTTATAGTTATTATATTCTTCCTTAGTGCCATTTTTGTTCTTCCATTTGTTTTTCCCTTCAATAATGTATTGAAAGTATGTTTTACACAATATGAAATCTTTTTTTATGTTTATGCTTTACCATGTTTTATTGTACGTTTACTCTCTTTTTAGACTAGCTATATATAACTATATTTACCCTTCTCTGATTAGGTACATCTATAGAAGCCATCTTTTTAAAATTATTTGTGGTGCGCTCTTGTTTAAATATCAATCTATGGGACATATTCAATTGTCGGCGGAAACACCGAAAATCTCGCAGTGTGCGCACTATTACCGTTATTACGGTAATAGTGCGTGTAAAAACCGTTATTATGGTAGTTTTCTAGCTGGATTTCAGCTCGCAGCTCCCTGAGCCGCGAACTGAAATCCAGCTTACTATTAGCGTAATGACGGTAGTAGTTTTCTAACGGATTTACTGGATTCACTACTAATCTTGATTAACGCTGGCTTACCTGAGGTGCGGAGTCTAACGATCTCCCCGGTATTCACCAAGAACCGCCGCAAGGCGGGATGGGCTTTGCTGCCAGGAGTCGCAGGTCGCGGTCCTCAGGTTTGCCCCAAGATGTAGTACAGCGGAGTAGGAGCAAGATGAGAGTAGTCGGACAGGCCGGGTCGGTACACAGGCAGGCAATGCAGACAGAATTAGGAAGCGGTCTTGGAGTCAATCAAACCGGGTCGGTACACGGGTCACCAGAACAGAAGTGAAGTCAGCTAGCCGGGTCGGTACACAGGAAGGCAGATAACGTATAGCGGAAGGAGCGTGAGGCAATCCGGGTCAGGAGCACAGGCAATAAGGAAGGTCAACAAGCCAGGTCGATACACGGAGGACAACGGAATCCAGAAGAGTGAACAAGCCGGGTCGGTACACTGGGAGTCAACACACAGGAAGCAGGAACAAGGGAGGACACAGGAATCAGGAGCCAGGAACTGGTAAGGTGCTCTGACACTCTCCAAGTGTCAGAGCTATGTATTTATGCAGTGTCCCATTTGAATTCCCTGGTAGCGATCATGTGACCGCCGAACCCGGAAGTGCGGCTTACGGGTCCGACGGAGCGGCGGGGGAACGTGAAAGGGTAAGTATCGTAACAAGTTTTAACGCGTGGGGAATCAGAAGAATTGAATATGCCCCTATTAGTCTTTGATAGTCTCTCTATTTTTTGGGAAGTTATATTTTATAGTTATTTTTTGTGTGTACTTTGCTGACCTTTAATAAATAGACTTTTATTAAAAGATAATAAAACATATTTGTGGTGCTCACTTTACTCCATCTCCCCCTATGACTGAAGATGCCATGCTCAGAGATGTTTAGTGGCAGGAGCACAAATATTGGAAGCACCCACAGACCTTGCTCCTATGTTTTATGTCTATATTTCCTATTTGCATTTAGTACTACTGTCACATCCTTGGAGAACCACATTGGCTTTCTCTTCCATTTGCTTTTACTTTTTTAACTCACAAAAAGTTTTGTTGCATGTAATAATGTTTCTTTTTTTTGTACTTAATTCCACTCAACCTGTCAGAGATTCACATAAATGATTGCTCAATTGACTAGTTAGACTTTCTAAAATGTTTGTTTTGGTTTGGTTCTACTTTACTGCTATATATTATACCACATTGGCTGATGGTCATTATATCCCAAGTTACCTGTTACAGAAACATTAAATACTATGTCTCCATTTGTGAAAACTAAATCTAGTATTGCTTTCATGCGTGTTGGTTCCCTAAAAGGGACAGAAGGCCATCTTTAGGCCTGAAGGACTCTAAGGGATGGTTACTGGGATCTCCACTGAGTGAGGTCCTTAGCCTATTGTGTTATACCCCCACCTCCTTCTCTTGATCAGACAAGTCTCCTTTCACTACACAGGAGCGGCATTGAGAATGACAGTCTCCCTCTTTGCAGGGGCACTAAGAAAGGCCAGCAGCAAGCCAAGGAGGGTCTGTTTCTCGTAGCAGTTGAGCAACCCCTTCTAATTTCCTCTCCAAGCAGGCTTTCTAGATCTCAGTACAGACGGTGGTAAATGCTGCGACCAGCCATGGAAGACGGACCTATGGTAGGCAAGAGTTTCCACTACATCTGTACATGGGGTGTAGTGCAAAGCCAAGGAGGTAATCGGTGAGGGCATGCCATGGCCAAGTAGAGGAGGGGATTGGGGGTGCCCCTCCAAGTGCATGGATATTGGAGGAGGTGCAGCATGGGGTCCCCCATTGTTAAGTGGTGATTGGAGCTGATGTCCGCAAGCAGGCGCCCCCCCACTTTCCTTTCTATTGAGATTTAATAAACACTGTGACATTATTTTACCAAGTACATATCTCTGGTCCCGTCATTTCATGGCGTTCCCTGGGGTCAAGAGCCGAAGGAGTAGTGGAGGTCATCAGCCACTCAGAACCTTACTAAACTGGTTTTGAGATATCTTACGTTAGCAATGTCACTACTACTGACTGATGTATCAACTGGCTTTCCAGTCTATCCGATATATTAAAATCTCCCATGCTTATAACCTTATCTTGTATTGATATCGCTTTGATTTCTCCGAATAATTATTTATAAATGTCTTCATCTTGTTATGGTAATCATTGTTACCATATATATCCTTCACATGCATATCCATGACATGCCACTCAGAACCCCCACATGTCCGTCACATGCCACTCAGACCTCGGCACACAGGGTCGGACCAGCCTGTCGGGGAGCCGAGGTATTCCCCGGTGGGCCCCGAAGTCTGATGGCTCCGCCCTCTTTATTTGTGGGGGGAGCAGGGTATTTAAAAAAAAAATACTTAACTCATCGCGGCGCCGGCGCCCTTCCTTCCTCCCTCCTTCACACTGAATGTCGGGCGGGATGTCATCACATCACGCCCGACATTCAGTGAGGAGCAGCACAGAGATGAGCGAGTAATCAAGAAGGCAAGAAGAAAAGAGAAGAGAAGAAGGAAGCCAATAGGAAGGTAAGTAAAAAAACAGAGGCATGGAGAGGAAAGCAGGATGGCACAGAGTGATGAAGGGGGGAGCAGAAAGGCACAGAGTGATTAATGGGGGGGCAGAATGGCACAGAGTAATGAGGGGGGAGCAGCATGGCACAAAGTGATGAAGGGGGGTAGGAAAGCAGCAAGGCACAGAGTGATGAAGGGGGAAGCAGAAAGGCACGAAGTGATGAAGGGGGGAGCAGAAAGACACAGAATGATGAAGGGGTAGAATGGCACAGAGTGATGAGGGGGGAGCAGCATGGCACAGAGTGGTGAAGGGGGGGAGCAGCATGGTACAGAGTGATGAAGGGGGGAAGCAGCATGACACAGAGTGATGAAGGGGGAGAGCAGAAAGGCACAGAGTGATGAAGAGGGGGGATCAGGATGGCACAGTGATGAAGGGGGGTAGGAAAGCAGGATGGTACAGAGTGGTGAAGGGGGGAGCAGCATAGCACAGTGTGATGAAGGGGTGGAAGCAGCATGGCACAGAGTGATGAAGGGGGAGAGCAGAAAGGCACAGAGTGATGAAGGGGGGGGGATCAGGATGGCACAGTGATAAAGGGGGGTAGGAAAGCAGCATGGCACAGAGTGATGAAGGGGGAAGCAGCATGGCACAGAGTGGTGAAGGGGGAAGCAGCATAGCACAGAGTGGTGAAGGGGAAAGCAGCATAGCACAGAGTGATGAAGGGGTGGAAGCAGCATGGTACAGAGTGATGAAGGGGGAGAGCAGAAAGGCACAGAGTGATGAAGGGGGGGATCAGGATGGCACAGTGATGAAGGGGGGTAGGAAAGCAGCATGGCACAGAGTGATGAAGGGGGAAGCAGCATGGCACAGAGTGGTGAAGGGGGAAGCAGCATAGCACAGAGTGATAATGGGGGGGAAGCAGCATGGCACAGAGTGATGAAGGGGGAGAGCAGAAAGGCACAGAGTGATGGAGGGGATCAGGATGGCACAGATTGATGAAGGGGGGATCAGGATGGAACAGAGTGATGAAAGGGGGCCAGGTGAAGGGGGAAAAGTAGCATGGAGGGCGCAGTGTGATCATAAGGAGGCACAGCATGGTATTTCATAAGGGAGCACAGTGTGGTCATAATGAGGCACAGTGTGCCTCATTATGATGAATGGGCACAGTAATGTGTGTGTGATGGCACAGGGGGCATTGTCCTATAGATTGTAAGCTTGTGAGCACGGTTCTCTTACCTCTCTGTCTGTATGTATTACCCAGTATTGTCTTATCAGTGTTTGTTCCCAATTGTAAAGCGCTACGGAATTTGCTGGCGCTATATAAATAAATGTTGATGATGATGATGATGATGTAGCAATGTAATGTGTGGTGTGTGTGTGTGTGTGTGTGTGTGATGACACAGGGGCTTGTGGCAATGTAGTGTATGTGTCTGTGTGATGGCACACTGGGCTTGTGGTAATGTAGTGTGTCTGTGTGATTGAACAGGGGGCTTGTGGCAATGTAGTGTGTGATGACACAGGGAGCTTGTGGCAATGTAGTGTGTGATGGCACAGGGAGCTTGTGGCAATGTAGTGTGTGATGGCACAGGGAGCTTGTGGCAATGTAGTGTGTGATGGCACAGGGAGCTTGTGGCAATGTAGTGTGTGATGACACAGGGAGCTTGTGGCAATGTAGTGTGTGATGGCACAGGGAGCTTGTGGCAATGTAGTGTGCATGTGTGATGTCACAGGGGGCTTGTGACAATGTAATGTGTGTGTGTGTGAGGTAGGTGGTGGCTAATTATTGGGTTCTCTATTGTTTGTGGGGTGATGGTGGGACAATTTAATTTAATAGTGGGGAATATTAACTTAAGATGGGGTAGTTTGAGGGCTATTGAATGTGGGGGTGAATTTGGGGAGAATGAGGTCTATTTATTAAATGTGAATATTAATTATTTAATGGCAGCGATGGTTGCGGGAAATAGGTATATTTATTAAATGTAAATACTATTACTTTAATGTTGGGTTTGGTTGGAGAGAGAGATCTAGGTAATAAATGAGAATAGTATTATTTTAAAGTTGGGGCGGGAGGAAGGCCTAATTATTAATCATGGTTGGTTGGAATTTTCTAAATGTGCCCATTTTCCCCCCCAAATATGGCCTGCAACATTCCAGGATCCAGGCAAGCCGCAACTAAATAAATCAGCAGCCACAGGTGGTGAAAGTGACAAGAACAGGTAGGAGAGAGCAGGGTTGTCTGTCAAATGTTCTGATTCTAGTGGGACAATTTCGATTTTTGGTGACTGTTCTACCCAATCTAAGGGGCAGGCCAAGACTGCATTCTTTATATACTACATTATGGTGCTGTCCATTGTGGGCTGGCCACCCCCCCCTAGCAGTTTGGTTACATTTCTCTAGTGGCTGGCCACACCCCCTCTGGTGGGCCTCTATCATTGTATTCCTCCTGTGGGTCCTTCATGCCTCAGTCCGACACTGTCCGCACATGTCCTTCACATGCCACTCAGACCTCCACACATGTCCTTCACATGCCGCTCAGACCTCAACACATGTCCTTCACATGCCGCTCAGACCTCAACACATGTCCTTCACATGCCGCTCAGACCTCCACACATGTCCTTCACATGCCGCTCAGACCTCCACAAATGTCCTTCACATGCCACTCAGACCTCCACACATGTTCTTCACACATCCCTACGCTTTGCCTGCACAGCCAGAGCCAAAAAAGGAGAGTATGTGGTCCAGAATTCCCTACAATAACACCTCGTCCTGTGATTTGTTGTGCTGTCTGTCACAGGACAGACAGCTGTTCCCATTGAATAAGTAAGATTGGGATGAGTAGGCTGGGGGCCACAGGTGAATGCCCTGCAGGGCGCTGCTGACGTATTAGCCACCATTGTCCTATATCAACACCTTTCATTTTTCCTCCTTTCCTTTTCTAAACATGGTTATCATTGCTGTAAGATCTAAACTATCTCTTTAGATAATTGAAATCAGTTCAGAAAGCAATAGTTCATAAACTGCAATCATTTAAAACCATCTTACCTCTCTTTAACCTGCCATAGATACCGGTACTCTTTTTGTCATCCTTAACAGGGCCAAGGTGTTATGATTCCTACTAAACTCAGCAAGCAGCCACGGAAGTATAATTCAAATGTCTTTATTCCAGCAAAATATATAAGCAAGGATTCAGTTCCAGGAACATGCAGGTTTTCATAAACAGGTATAATGAACAGGTATGGCAGGAAGGTACACAGAAATAACTGGTTCCACAGAATACTAATATAGTTTGAATGCAGGGATAATAAGGGTGAGTTACCCAATTCCAGGATGCAAAAGTTTAGTCCAGGAAGCAAACAGAGTCCAGGCAAAGTAAATGGCACAAGCAAACTTGCATAGTCTGGTAATCAGGCCAAGGTCTAAGGTAACGAGAGGTCCAGCAGTATCCAGTATCCAGGCAAGGTTCGGGGTCACGAGCAGACAAGCATAAACGGTAAACAGGCCAAGGTCACAACGGGAGATCAAATATCAGTAGAATCAAACAGGAACAGGGGGAGCACAAGCAGCAGCCAGGTATACAAGGATGAACTGCTCAGAGCACAGCTTGAGGCAGGTACTTAAAGCAGTGCAACAGGTGCAGTTCTAATCAGGCATAATGCAAGGTGATTAACTCCATCAGGCATGTAGAAAAGTTCAGGAACAGAACAGCAGCACCTCTGGTGGTATAAGGTACTGCTGCTAGATACAAATAACAGGCAGAGTTGTAACACAAGGTAGTAAAGTTTTATCACCACTATCCTCCATCCCTTTAACTTTAAATAACCACTAATGAAACATCTGGGGGTAGATTTATCAAACTTTCTAAAAAGGAAAAGTGGAGGTGTTGCCTGTAGCAAACAGTCAGATTCTTGCTATCATATTCTAGACTATCTAATATATATAAGCCTAGCGGTGTGTGTTAGTGTGTGTGTGTGTGTGTGGAAAAAACTATTTTCTCAGAAAGGGCTCATCCAATTGACCTGAAATTTGGTATACTGACATTATTTGACTAAAAAATTATAATAGTGAAGTCAGTTAACTTCCACCATCCCCCCTTTCCCCCGTGGGAGGGGGGTAGTAAAGGCTAAATTTACCAGTTGAGGGCTCAAACTCTTGACCGTGTGGGTATTTATTTACCAGAGCCTGTGTTTGGTCATGGACAATTGTATGTCGCATTTTCACGAGTACGGAGAAGCAGTGATGTGAAAGTGCAGGTTATGAATACTGTCCTTCAAGGAAGACTGATTGAGCACAGCGATAAGGTGTTTAGCAGAAACGTTGTGTATCGAGAGGTTTTAGTACAGTAAGACGATGGAGATTAAGGATGTGGCGATGAAGATGAAGGATGAGGTGATGGAGAAGAATGATGAGGTGGTGACATGTGGACAGAACCACGTTAAAAAAGGGCGCTTACGTCGGGAAGTAACGCTCTTCCCCTGAGGAGGCCTGGCCTAGCCCCAAATGCATGACAAGAACCTTTTTAACACCTTAAGTAGCTTAATTTGACTAGAATGCATGAGTATCATGCACGGGTTAACTTGTAATATATAAATGATAACTAGAATGTGACTAGTTGCTATGGGCAACACCTTCACTTTTCCTTTTCATAAGGTTTGATAAATCTACCCCCTGAACTCGTAACTTAGAAGCTCTTTTTCTGTAGTGACAGGGTGCAAACAGCCTCTTTTAAATAATGTCTTATTCTACCAAATTCCAAACTTTTCCACCTGTATTTTTAACAAAAACGATGCAAATCTTCCTTCATCTAATGGACAAACCAAACTTCAGAGAAGGCTATAGAGGATTCTGCATGCCCAAGTTCCTTTTCTAACAAATTGGACAATCCTTATATCACCAGAGTGTTGCTCAATTTAGAAATGCCAAACAGCCGTTGCACTGGACTAATCCAGACAAGCTTACAATAACATTGATATTACAGACCGATAAAGTCAAAACTCTGTTTCCAAACTACAGATGTTTTTAAAACTACTCACTTCTGTTCTCGCTGGACTTCTAAAAGAGCTGATGTATTCCTTATATACTATACACAAGCCAAACACAGCAATGAAAGGAATCCGTCTATTCTACTAGCTGTGCAATTGCTAATTGCAAACTCAGAATACACACCCACACTAAATTACTAAGCAGGAACTGCACACAAATATGACTACTTTTCGCTAAAAATCATTTCAGGCAGCAAGAAACACCTAGGTAAATGCTGAAGGTTTTTTTTTCCTTCAACGCCCCAAGGGGCACATCTAGCTCCATTTCAGCCAGGCTCTCTTGGGTGTCTATCAGTTCACCCATTATTTTAAGAGTCTCATGGACATTCCAAGAGAGTCGGCAAGTATGCCTTAAACAAATCTGAATTTGATTATTTGAACAACAGCAAGATTAAGAAGGGCCATTTTCTTGATTCAAAGTGCTCTTTTTAAAACTGTTCACTTTTGTCTTTTTGTATTTATTGCACTTTCATTTCAGTTGCTTCCTAAGGGGTAGATTTACTAAGCCTTCTAAAAAGGAAAAGTGGAGATGTTGTCCATAGCAACCAATCAGATTCTAGCTATCATTTATCTAGTACGTTTTAGAAAATGATAGCTACAATCTCTTTGCTATGTGGATGGGCATTCATCAAAATGACTTGAATTTTGGTCCAACTCTGTGCAGGTCTTGCCCAATATTTTTTATGTAGGGCATCTTGCTTGTTTTTCCTGCTTTAGGAGAACAAAGAAAACGTTTTATTTAATTAATGACGATATACAGTGGTGGTAGCTTTGGACCTTTTCTGCTTCTCTGCACAAATGGGCATATTCTAGTTTGTAGCGGAAGGAAAGAGTGCACTTTAATGTGCTAAACAAAAGAGGTTTTGTGTGGGTATCGAGTATGCACTATTAATGTGCCCAGAAGTAATATTATTAAGTTGGGTTTTAAAATACAAAAGGAAATAAGTGATTCTTTAAATATGTTATTAGTACTAATCAGTTGTTTTTTCAAAATAATCGGTTTATTCAAAATAATTGAGAAAATATAGTACAATATGTGTGGTAGAATACATTGGGCAATGTGGAAATCATTCTGCCACATGATCTGCATTTGTTAGAGCCAATAAAGATACATTTTTATATGCGCCTGTTTTGTTATACTCTGATTTGTTTTTTATACTCCTTTATACTGCTCTCAGTCTGTTGTCTTTTCCTTGAGGACACTAAACTGGTTGGTGGGAAGTATACATGAACGGCTGTGCCAATACTTTGGCCTTTCTAAATATTAACAATTTCTGTGAATGAATCCAGAACAGAACATCATGTTTTACAGTCAACTGTACTTTGTCGTAGATGAAAAGCAGATGGTAGAACCAGCTGAGACCTTTATGATCAATATCCTTACTGCAAAATTCAGCTAAAGCAATTTGATACAGCTGCAAACACTCATGTTGTTCATAGGGTCATGTCATTACAAGCACACTGTGTATAGTATTTTCATAGACGTATTCTTGACATTTTCTCCCACCTTGATCTGGACTAAATATACAGCAATGGCCAAAATTACTGGCACCCTTGCACTTTTTTTTAAAATAAATTACAATTCCCTCTAAACCTAAGTTGAAACTAACAACAGCATTTGGTCTACACAATTATTACAATTACAAATCTTTGTATTTGATTCTGAATTCAACGCTAGATATCGTTTTAAATCAGAAAATGAAATTACATGGGATTGGCAAAATTACAGAAATCTTATATTTAATACTTGGCAGCCCAGTCTTTTGTGAACATTACTCCAATCAACCATTTACTATAACTATGAATGAGCTTCCTGCATCTCTCTACCGACAGTTTGGTTCACTCCTCTTGTGAAAACTGCTCCAGTTCTTCCAGAATTGAAGGCGCCTTCTCCCAATTACTGTCAAATCTCTCCATAGGTTTTCTATGGAATTTAGATCTCTGGGTATATTTACTAAACTGCGGGTTTGAAAAAGGTGGAGATGTTGCCTATAGCAACCAATCAGATTCTAGTTATCATTTATTTAGTACATTCTACAAAATGACATCCAGAATCTGATATTTTACTATAGGCAACATCTCCACTTTTTCAAACCAGCAGTTTAGTAAATATACTCCCTGGACTCATTCCTGGCCACTTATGTACAGTCCAGTGCCTTGTTTTGAACCATTCCTGGATGATTTTTTTAAATGTGTTTGGGATCATTATCCTGCTGGAAGACCAATGAACTTTGACGGAATCCCAGCTTTTTGACAACTGGGTTCAACATTGTACTCCAAACTGTCCTGGTAATCTCCATGCACACATTCAAGTCACCCTCCATGTTTGACTGTAGTGAAGATGTTAATTTCTTTCAAAGCTTCATTATGCTTTCTGTTACCATAGGAATTATGTTATTTACCAAAGCTCTAAATAGGTCACATCTGTCCACAGAACATTCTCCCAGATGGAATGTGGCTTTTTCATGTGTGTTTTGGCAAACTTCAGTTATGCTTTCTTATTCTCAACAGTGGGGACCTCCTGGGCCTCCTCCCATATAACCCCCTTTCATTGACCTTAAGACCTCGGTCTGCACCCAAGCACTTTTGGACCATCCCTGCCCGCCTGGACCCCCTGGACTCTCTGAACTCTCTCCTGGTCTCCTATGCACCCTCTCTGGACCCTCCGGTACTTTTCCACCTGTGTTCCTGCTCACCACAGTCTTAGTGCACCAGCTTCTGTGGACTCTCCTGATCTGGGCTACCCGTGTCTGCCTGGTATTGTTCTTCAGCATTGTCTACTTGTTTCTTTGCGCTACCTTCTGTTTTGCCTAGTATTTTACCATGTCCTTGTTTCTCTAGTGATACCTAATTGTTTTGACTGAAATTTTACTCTGTAATTTTTATTATATTTTTTACTGTTACTCATTTTATTACCGTTTTATTACTTTTACTTTTTTTTTTTCATTGTACTTCCAGCCTGCTGCACCATCGTTTGCTTATTGTTGTCCTCACCTCTGCCTCTCCTCTCTGACTCCTCCTCCTGCTCCTCCTACCTCTTTTCTCTTTTTCTCTCACCCTCCACTCCCCTTGTCACCTGTCTCCCACCATGCCTCCGCGCTCTTGTCCTATTCCCATCCTCTCTCCTAGCCCCCCTCCCCGTCCTTACCATAGTGCTCCCCCTTGCTCTATCAACCCTGCCAATCTCCTCAACATCACTCCTCTTCCCTCTTTCCCCTTCTCCTGTGCCCTCTGGAACTCCAGATCTATCCGCAACAAACTGCCGGCTATCCATGACCTCTTCATCTCCAACTCTTAACCTCCTTGCTATCACCAAAACCTGGCTCTCTGCTGCTGACTCTGCTTAAGCCGCCGCTCCCTCCCATGGTGGCCTTTCATTCACCCACTCCACCAGACTGGATGATCGTCCAAGCGGGGGAGTGGGTCTCCTCCTTTCCCCTAACTGCACCTTTTGGGTCATTCCCCCTGAACCTTCCCTCTCTTTCTCCTCCTTCGAAGTCCACTATATCTGCCTCTTCTCCCCCCATTCACCTTCGTGTCTCAGTCTTATACCGCCCCACTGGCCCCACTTCCCTCTTTCTGGACAACTTTGCAGCCTGGCTTCCCCACTACCTCTCCTCTGACCTCCCCTCCATTATACTTGGAGACTTTAACATCCCTATTGACCTCCCCTCTGACCCCGCCTCCATTAAACTTCTCGCCCTTTCTTTCTCCCTTGGCCTCACTCAGTGGACCTCCTCCCACATTCTTTGCCTTGGTCACTCCCTTGACCTTGTCTTCTCTCACCTATGTGATCTCTCTGACTTCTCCAACTCTCCCTTTCCACTCTCCGATCACGATCTACTCTCCTTCAAACTGTCCTTTTCCCCTGCTTCCCCTCTCCCTAAAACCACCCTCATTAGGCGCAATCTTGATGCTGTTGACCCTACTTCCTTTTCCTCCTCTCTTGAAACTCTTCTATCCCCTCTTCCTGCCCTGGTCTGCCCTGACCAAGCCACCTCTCTCTATAACCACTCTCTCACCACTGCCTTGGATGCTGTCACCCCTGCCACTACTGTCCGCTGCTGCCTAATTCCCCAACCTTGGCACTCCGCCCTCTCCCTTGCCAAGCAAGTCCCTCATTTCTTCCAAGTCCTCTAATCCTCTAATCTCTGCCGCCTCTTTGCCACATTCACCTCTCTCCTCACCCCTCCCCCCTCCTATCCCACTCTCCCTCTCTGCTACTGATTTTGCCTCCTTTTTCTCCTCCAACATTGAGGCCATCTGTCTTGATATCTCCTCCTCCCTTTCCTCTCTTGCCCCCCTCTCCGCTCCTCCCTCCCCCCGCTTCCCACCCTGGTGCTCCTTCCGCCCTACTTCGGGCGATGAAGTCCACTTCCTCATACTTTCCTCTCCCCCGTCTACCTACCACCTGGATGCCATCCCCTCTCACCTTCTTCGCTCCCTCTCCCCCACTGTCTTTGACTACTTAGCTCACCTCTTCAACTTGTCTCTCTCCACTGGCACTGTCCCCTCCTCCTTCAAACATGCCCTTATCTCTCCTATTCTCAAAAAACCTAATCTTGATCCCACCTCATTCGCCAATTACCTCCTCATTTCTCTTCTCCCCTACGCCTCCAAACTCCTCGAGTGAATTGTTTGCAATCGTCTCACCTGTCACCTCTCTGGCTATTCCCTCCTTGACCCCTTCCAATCTGGCTTCCACCCCCATTCACTCTACTGAAACCGCCCTCACCAGTGTAACTAATGATCTCCTCTCTGCTAAATCCAGGGGTCACTTCTCCCTGCTCATCCTCCTGGACCTATCTGCAGCCTTTGACATCGTAGATCACCCCCTCCTCTTGCAGACCCTTCACTCTCTCTGGCTCTCTGCTTCTGTCCTTACTTGGTTCACCACATACCTCGCTAACCACTCTCTTTCTGTATCAAGTTCCGGTTCATCCTCCCCCCCCCCCTCTGCCCTCCCAGTAGGAGTCCCTCAGGGCTCTGTTCTTGGCCCTCTACTCTTCTCACTCTACACTTCCTCCCTCGGTACTCTCATCACCTCATTGGGCATTCAGTATCACCTATACGCCGATGATATTCAACTTTACATCTCTTCTCCTGATCTCCGCCCCCCCCCCCTCTCTTATGTATCTGACTGCCTTTCTGCCATCTCCTCTTGGATGTCCTCACGTTTTCTCAAAATTAACATTGCTAAAACCGAACTCATTGTTTTCCCTACATCTAAATCCTCATTCTATCTGGATCTCTCCATCACCGTTAACAACTCCACCATCTCCTTTGTTCCCCAACTCCACTGCCTGGGTGTCACTCTCGACTCCTCCCCCTCTTTTGCCCCCCATATTCAATCCCTTGCCCAATCCTGTTGCTTCCAACTTCGTAATATCGCCCGCATCCGGCCCTTCCTTTCTCATGAAGCAACCAAAAACATTGTCCAAGTGCTTATCATCTCCCGGCTGGACTACTGCAACCTTCTCTTTACCGGCCTCCCCCACTCTCGCCTCGCCCCCCTTCGTTCTGAGGGACTTAAAGAATTCAAGACTTCTCCCGAGATGCCCCCCTGCATTGGAATGACCTCCCACGCTTCATCTGTTTGTCCCCTAACTTGTGCTCCTTCAAACGGGCACTCAAAACTCATCTCTTCCTTAAAGCCTACCAGCCTTCCACCTAACCCTCTCTCCATGCTCAATCTCATCTCCTGGCTCCTCCTTTGTAGAGGTGTGCGCTTGCTTCCCTCCTCTGACTCCCTTTGTGCCGGTCGTCTGTATCCCCTCCCTTTAAGATGTAAGCTCTTATGAGCAGGGCCCTCCTGTCTCTCTACCTTCTCTTCTGCTCCAACTCCATTGCTTTGCCTGGAGCCTCTGAAGTCTTGGTATTACTCATTTATTGTTCTGTACTGTTACTCCCTGTACTGTCCATTGTTTGTACTGGGTTCGGCGCTGCGGAAACCTTGTGGCGCCTTATAAATAAATAAATAAATTAATAATAATTATTGAGTTGGCGATAGATGGTGTGAGTTGAAGCTGTGTCTGAAGGTTAGCCCGAATCTGTTTGGAAGTTTATCGTGGTCTTTTTAAACTATTCAAACAATCATAGATGTAATGTTCGTAAAGTTTTCTCTTGCAGCCATGTCCAGGAAGGTTGGCTACAGTGTCAAGGGCCTTAAATGTCCTAATAACATTACATACGGTGGAAATGGGAACATCAAGGTCTCTGGAGACCAATTGTTAACCTTAAAATTCTTTCTTTTCTCCATAGTTTGTATGTTCTCCCTGTGTTTGCGTGGGTTTCCTCCGGGTGCTCTGGTTTTCTCCCATACTCCAAAAACATACTAGTAGGTTAATTGGCTGCTATAAAAAAATTGACCCTAGTCTCTCTCTCTCTCTCTGTCTGTGTGTGTGTATGTTAGGGAATTTAGACTGTAAGCTCCAATGGGGCAGGGATGGATGTGAATGAGTTCTCTGTACAGTGCTGCGGAATCAATGGCGCTATATAAATAAATGGTGATGATGATGATACACATTTCAATATACACAGTGACACACCTGGAGAATGAGTCCTTTTCTCTATTCACTCTTGTTTAATGTGTGATTTTTATGTTGCAGGCACCAATTCCAAAGTGAAGGAGAATCAACTGTTTGAAATCTAATTGTTTCTAACTACCTCTAAAAGTTCTAATAGCTTTGTCCGATTCACTTAAAGATTTCTATGTGGAATAAGCTACAACTTTGTTAATGTTTTTACAAGTCACCGTAGGCTTTTGCCCCCAACAGGCCGAATTTATTATCCTGCACATTGAAAGCTTAAAACTGAAATCGCTGTCGATTTGCGGCAATGGACAAGGAATTGGTTGTTTACAAACATGCCTAATCAGTGAAACCCGCCAGCGACTTTATAAAAAGGGAGTGATTTTTAAATAATGCTGGATTGCTATTGGTTGACTTCAAAACACACACATTTTTTTTTATCTCACCTGCCTTATGTAAGTCTGCCTATTGCCTAAGATTTGTTGACAGGGATTTCGGGATTTATGTGCTAGGAGAAGAGTGAGGAGATTATGTTTTAATTGTGATTTGGTGAGTGGATTTTGATTACAGAGGGCCTGATTCATTAAGGACAGTTCTGTAAAAAATTGGGCAAGCAATCTCCTGGACAAAACCTTGTTACAATGCAAGGGGTGCAAATTAGTTTTCTATTTTGCACATAAGTTAAATACTGGCAGTTTTTTCATGTAGCACACAAATACTTGATAGCTTATTTGTACACTGAAAATTAAAGTTGATATTAGTGCGCTACATGAAAAAACAGTCAGTATTTAACTTACGTGCAAAATAGAAAATAAATTTGCACCCCTTGCATTGAAACATTGTTTTGTCCAGGAGAAAACTTACTCAATTTTTTACTTAACTTTCCTTAATGAATCAGGCTCAGAGTGATTAGACTTGTGCCTTTGTATAGTCCAGTTTTTTTTTTATAGCTGTTTGTTCAAATTATTTTTCCATGTGTTTCTTACTTAAGGGTGTTAAGGGTTTTGTTTGTGTGTTGTGTGTATTGTGTGCTTTTAAGTGTTTGCATTGTTTCTGATTTCTCAGTGTTTAGTGTTTTGTGCAATAGTTTGGAGGATAGCTAGTGGGAGGACAGGGGCTGAGGAGCTTAGGGAGAGTGAGGAGGAGATACAGTTTGGGAGATCCCAGCAGGCAGTGGAGCAGTGTGGAGAGGTGGTAGGTAGCCAGGATACTGTCCCCTTAGGCAAGTCTGGGCGTAATGTCAGGTTCACCTTTAGTGAGGACTGCGTGCTCATCACTAGCATTGCGGCTGTATATGACCAGATTCTGGTCCAAGTTGCAAAAATATCTATGGTCCGCAAGAGACAAGTGTGGGCAGGAGTGTGTGCGGCTGTAAATGCTGTTGGCACAGTGAGGCGCAGTGTGGAAAATTGCTGAAAGCGTTTTTCCTATATGAAGTGCAGACGAAGAGAAAATGGGGGAGGATAGGAAAGCAGCAGTATCAACAGGAATGTGTCCATGTCTGGTTATACCTCATACTAGGAAGAGTTGAAGCAAGTAATCCCAGTTGAAATCATGTACGGTGTTCATGTGCAGGATGCTGACTGGCCATTAACCTCTCTTCGGTCTGGGGAGTAAGCACATCATTATTTCACTACAAGCACATATAGAATGTCTGAAGGCAACAATATTTTCACCTCCCTGCCATTTCAGGTCAGTAGTCATGTATGAGTAACAGCAAAAGTCTACTGTAATCATATACTAACGCAAATGTTTCTCATTTCATCATTCAGGACCATCACTCCTCCATTTTCCAGACAAAGATGTATAGTGGGAATGCAGGAGTCCTCATCATAGGATGTAGTCATCCTCCATGTTGTGGACAACACTGCGCCTGTGGAAGACACACAACCTGTGTCTGTGGAAGACACACAACCTGTGTCTGTGGAAGACACACAACCTGAATCTGAGGCCACCTCCTCCACCCCCATCCCTCCAACATGTGTGTGTTATCCTGGAGGAATTCATTAATCTACAACCTAATTACATGCTTAAACAAATGGGACAAATGCGTAACATACCTAATCAAATGCCCAAGCGTGTCCACAATACGCATGTATCCCAGCATACATGAATCAGGATTGCAAATTCATTGCCACATGTGGATATTACAATGGTCGAGATGACGTCTGCTGTCAACAATTTAACAGGCACCGTACGAGTGATGACTGCACAAATATGTATAGCTTTTTGGCAGTTCCAAGAAAATCTCTTACATCATTTGTCAGGTACCCTTACATCTGCAGAAACAAGCCAAACATGCTTACCACCTACTTCTGCGCAAACAACCCCTCCTCGGTGGAGTGTACGTACCGGGGTTGTCCGTATAACAGAAATGTTGAAGGGGTACGATGATGAGGGCCCTGTAAAAAAAACAAAAAAAACCATTTACAACCATTGCACATAAATAAATGCAAATTGTTAATTTTTTAAAAATATGTGGATTTGAAATCGCTGCAAATAACTCAAGATCGCGACTTTATGCACCAAGCCGCCATATGCATTAAACTGTGGTTTTGAGTCTCAAAATTTTCTCAAAGCAAGAATATTGCTAGGTTCTAGTGTTCAAATCGCGATTTTCTAACCAATAATCATTTCAGATTGGTTGCAAGTAGTGATTGTTGGCAAAAGAGTATTGTGAATCTTAATTTGTGTACCTGTGTGTTACTTTTGTTTATATGGCCTTCTTTGTCTAATAGTCTGTGTGTATTTAGAGGTTGTATTTTGTTTGAGAGTGTGGTGTGTGTTGGTGAGAGGAAGAATAGGGGAACAGTCTAGGGATAGTGGGGAGAAGAAAGATGAAGAGGAGCAAGTAGGTGAGGGGGTACAGGTGCTTCATGAAGAGGCAGGGTCTTCTGCTGTTGTTGGCAAGACAAAATCTTGGCACAATGTGTGCTTCAGCTCTGAAAAAAATTGTGTCCTTATCTGAAACATAGTGCCAGTGTATGACAGGCTTTTGAGCACTCAAGCTGCTAAAACAACATTTTCTAGAGAAAAGCAGCTTTGGTCATCTGTCTGTGCTGCCGTGAATGCGGTTGATCCTATAAAAAGATCAATAGATAATTGCCGCAAGCGCATATCTGCTATAAAGCACAGAGTGAAAGAGAACATGTCTGATGAGAGGAGGGACTGGCGGTGGACCCGCCATGGTAATTGCCTATACCTTCTATAAGGAATAATTTAAACGGCTCATCCCATGTGAAATAATAGAAGGGATCATTTTTGCACATTGAATTCATAAGCCTGACACATTACATAATATGTTAATGACATGTGGATGTCATATTTTTTTTCACAGCTTCAATATATTTTGTTATTAAATATATTAATATAAATCACTTCCAAATTTAAAATACACAGGTTAATCTCAAACGCAGACAGCACCAGCATCACTTGCCATGATGACGACGTCTCCTTAGAAGATAAATTCACCTAGGGAGAGTAAAATATGTTACATATTTAATGTCACTGTCATTACACATATTCCTGTAGATATAAGCACCTGTAAATGGTTCAGGCAATGTGGATTCATTTATTGTTTTGTTTAATTAACAAAGGAACATCCCAAGCCTATATGTGACCACAGTCCAATCTGGATTCAGCACTGACACCAGCACCAGATATAGCAGCTGAACAACACAATATTCTTGAAAGTGTTTATTATTTATCGGAAGTTGTGGAGTCTGTCGAACCGGGGTCACAGTGCCTTCATCAAATGCTCCACCAAGAAAAGCAGAATCAGCAACTGCTCCAAATTTGGCAAGTTCTATAGCACAGCTTCAGGAAGTGGGAAACAATTTACTTACCTTTCATCAAGATTCTATGAGGGGACTCAAAAGGCAGATTACAAATGGGATGGATCATTTGCAGAACATCCATCAGACCCAACTGCGGATGTTTTACTAGTTCTGAAAGGATAGATTCCAGCCTGGTTAACATGCATACGGCTATTAATAGTCTGACTGGGGCAGTAAGAGAACTCTCTGGGAATCTTGTTTCAGCATGTGTCCAAATGCAAAACATCGTATTGGCCAGCCTATCTGTGCCATCATCCTCAGCCAACAGCAACTAGAATACCACACCAAATACATCCATGCCACTTACCCCACAACATACAAGTCATTATATCAGTGGAGGAAGACGGCCATCAACCAGTTGTTTCAACGATCCAGAGCCCATACCTAAAAAATAATAAATAATAGATATTCGTTAATGCTGTTATTGAAAACCTCAGTGCCTTTTTTCCAATATTCATAGCAAACTATGATAAAAGTACACATTTGAACATTGAAATATTGTTTTCTTACTGTTCTTATACATTTTATTTGTAAAAAAAGTAAACTTTATGCAAACGGATATTATATTAAGATGTAATTTGGGTAATTTTGCTCTAAATATTAAAAACATCTTCATCATCATCACCATTTATTTATGTAGCGCCACTAATTTTGCAGCGCTGTACAGAGAACTCACTCACATCATCCTGTTGCTTTCTTTAGGCAATTAGGTTTATTTTAAAGCACATACACATCAGCCACCTTAGCTGGGGCATAGAGAAACACACCACCAGATTTATCAAGGCACCTGAATCTGGTGTTCAATAGGCCGAAGGTTCTATCACCCCTCTAGTGGATATGTGCGCCTTATTATAGCTATATTGTGCAGGAGTCTGTGGATTCAACCGAGGTGTCATTACCCAGGATTGACACCCATATCCCCAGTCACCTAGAATGAGACATAAATGCAAACAATTTATTAAAACCAAAAAATAAATAAATATATGAATATATAATGGATAAAACTGCACGATTATTATATCACGTACCCAGTAGCCATCCCTCCGTCATTTCACCATTCTGAAATATGTGAAAGGGCTGACTGGCACAGGATATAGGCATCACGGCAAGAGCCAGGAAACACGCAGTTTGAGCTATCTTGCCATTCAGAACATAAGAGTAGGCACTATTGACATACAGTATAAATT
This sequence comes from Mixophyes fleayi, assembly GCF_038048845.1. Taxonomy (NCBI): domain Eukaryota; kingdom Metazoa; phylum Chordata; class Amphibia; order Anura; family Limnodynastidae; genus Mixophyes; species Mixophyes fleayi. Next base: position 383,225,056 of record NC_134402.1, on the reverse strand, counting down.
ATGAAAAGCAATCTTCATTTTTTTTTTTTTAACATCAATAATTGTTATTAGAGGTTTATAAGCATAAGGGAAGGGGGTACAGAAAACAGAGGGGGGGGAGGGAAGGGTACATAGTGGAGAGCAGACATAACATTAAATACCTAATCACTAAACATTGTCTTAAGTACATAGCAATAAAAATGGAGTGATTACAGCAATGAAAACTCTAGAGCCAGGGATGTAGCAACTGAGTCAAGGGTAGGGGAACTGGATGTCTACAGGGGACGTATGAGCCTATATCCTTCTCCGTCAGTTGTAAACTTGTGCCAAGGCATCCACTTAACAATGGGAGAGGATAGCACCATAGAATATGTCGAATGTCTTAATGTGAAAACTAATGTGAACTTTTGCAATAACTTTGTGGAGGGTAGGGGGAGATGGTTGTTTCCATAATTGTGCATTCTAGTGGGCAGTAAAATCTGACCTCAGACATATTGGTAATGTTTAGGTAGTTCATCGGGGTATAAGTGTAGGAGGGTAAAGAGCGGGGTCGGAATCAAGGAGATGGATGTAACTTTTCCGAACAAGGTCAAAAACCTCTTGGCAAAGTGGTTGAATAATGGGGCATGATTAGAATACATGCATAACATCCCCTATGTCTCCACCGTTGTGCCAACAGAATTTGGAATGGTTAGGCAGATCTTCTGGAGAAGGGTTGGGGTAAGATTGGTCCGGTATAACAATTTAAACAACATTTCTACATGTGCAGCACATTTAGAGACTGTAGATAGGTTACTATGTATGATTCCTCATTGGAAAGTGTGCTTGGGAATGTCAAGGAGGCAGGAGAGGTGTTACCTTTGTTACTACCTCTAGGTAGTTTGGTATGAAGGAGAGGTGGAGTTGAACGCAGTGGGCTATCTTGACGACAAAGGTCTCCGATCCAATGATTCAACCGCAGGGGTGCAAAGGAGCAAAGACCCTCGGAGCCAAATAGATGCACATGGGAGGATATCCCCGCACGGGTCCAATCGGAGATGTCAAGGTCAGTGAACAACGTGGAAACAGTAAGGAAGGAAATGTTGCCAGTTGGTGGGATGAAGTCTGTAGAGGTTCAATCTTAATTTACTGATTAAGGGGCAAATTTTATTTATAATTAACTTATGGGGGCATATTTTATTTTTCATTATATTAAGGAGGCAAGATTATTATATTATGGGACCACATGTGTGCATCATATATAATTATATCCCCCATTAGCAATCAAAATAGTATTGCCCAGTTAATATGATTATATATTCATATTTCTCACATATTATATAATACAATTATATTGTTCCCTTAATATAAGGAAAACTAACATTTCTTCACATAATTTAATTATAATTATAAAATAATTTTGCCCTTAAATTAATAAATAATGATTGCCCCCATAATTTATATGTCAGTATTGCCTCCTCTTATCTTCTGAATAGCAAACATGCAGTTTGAGCAATTCCACCTCTCACAGCCACCTCATTTTTCTGATGGTTTTCCTAGCGATTTGTCAAATAGCAGCTTAGTAAATCTGGCTGTTTGCATTTTGATAGCGCTAAAAATCTGGGTTGGCAATTTGTAAAGTGGCGCTTTGTGAAACGGTGGTTTTCAGCCATTTTATTGGCAGTTTGGTCTTTAGTTAATCCGGTGGTTTATAAACCGACAGAAAAAAATGCGCTTAAATGGTGGTTTAAGCAGACCACTCTTTAGCAATTCTAGCCCTCAGTCTTCTTTTAATACTGTGTTTGTTTTCAATTGTATAGCGGTGTGGAATATGCTCGCACTATATAAATTAATGTTAATAAATGTTTTTGTTACTAAAATAAATGTAAAACAAATATAAAGTCCCTGTAAATTCATAACACGAAATACACCTGAGAAATAAAAGTTAAGTAAAGAGAAAATTGATATATTCATCAGTACAATATTCAGTAGGTAATAGCAGACTATAAGCGGCGCCTGAACGGAACTAAACAAATATATATTTTTCGTTACAGACATAAAAACAAGTACCAATGAACCATCTCCAGAGAGATATAACAAAAAAGTAGCTGTAGACTGGCATCTAAAATCTATAGAGAAATTAAAAATTGTGCTGCAAGCTCAATCAATTTAAATGCTGTTTTATAAAGTTAAATATATTAAAAAATTTTAATGTTTTGTTGACAGTTTTAATATTCTTCCTCAATCACTAGTAATGACAATAGCAGACTGCATTATGTAATTGACACCATGCCGTTGTGTAATGAATGACTCAGCTACATTAGACATCCGATGTCTAAAACACTCGTCCAGAGATTGGAAGGAGCCAGATCACAAACATTGGCATGAGAATATAAGCTAAGTGTATAGTCCCATTGCTTCTAGAACTGTATATTGTTTCAGAATTTCTGTGTCCATTTCCTATTGGTGTTGTATATAAAAGTTTACTGGGAATAATTTACTGTTCTTTCTATGTAAACAGTTCAAAGGATAGTTTATTACATTTTCTGGCTGTACTGCTTAGTGCACTTCTTTGTAGAAATTTCTTCATGTACGGATAGTACTCTCCTTCCAATCCTATATCATGCATGTACTATATTTGCTCTTATACTGAGTTATCACTTTTTTACTTTTTGAATCAACAATTTTGATATAATGACTAATGTCATCCAGGGTCGGACAAGACAAATTATATATTTATAGATGTGAATAAAATCTGTAAGCCTTTTATGGGGTTTTTATTAGAAAATAAATATTACATTGTTCAATGCTACTGAGCCAGTTCCGATGCTGTGTCGAACATTGTGGATAGTAATAGTATTTCATTTAAAAAAATTTTTTTAAAAAATGTTATATATAATTTTCTCCTTTAGCACAGCTTTTCTATTAATTATTAATTTTGGATTTCACAAAGTGTGCAGTACTTTGATATAGAGCAACTCAATTAGGAGTTTTCCCTACTGGAAGTGTTTAATATTCCATAGCGACTGATCATATCTGTGTGTTTTTATTATTTTTTGCTGTGCCCCTTACATATAGTCCCTCCCTGCTTCCAGACACTACCTCTGCCACACGCTCCATCAATGCTTCCACACACTGCATGTGACACACTCCCCTTCCCTGCTTCCAGACATTTCAATTGCAACACTTCCCCTCCCTGCTGCCAGATACCCTGTCAGGCACACTCATCCTCCCTGCTGACAGTAACCCCATGGTGTCACTGGCCTCACCAGCACATTGTTCCTTCTTTCTGCTAGACATTACCTACTGCTGGACCTCAGCTGCAGCCACTCTCCCCTATCAGACTCTAAGCAGGGCTGCCTGTTCCGTTTTCATAGCTGAACTGGAGGCACAAGGAAAGAGAGACAAAAGAAAGAAGGAAGAGATTACGTTAACTTTGATATAGGTGAGTGCATGTACAGTATTCTTATATATTACTATTCAGTGGTCGACGTGTAAATTTAGAAGTGGCAGTATGAAAGATGTTATGGGGATGAAAGGTAGTAGAATTTGATAGTTTCCCAATACCATCATATATACCCCCACCTCGACCACTATTAGTATTATTATAAATATATTAGAATTTTATTTTTTAGAATTAAAAAATAGGCTTTCAGGTGCAAAATATTTAAAATATAGATAACATACATATATATATATATATATATATATATATATATATATATATATATATATAGTTAGAGATGTTCACTGACCCCTGTGTTCTGGTTTTGGATTTGGATTAACTTCGTGTTTTGGTTTTAGCAAAACTGCCCTTGCGTGCTTTGGTTTCGGTTTTGGATCCCAATTTTTTTCTAAAATCCCTATTTTTTTTTTTGCTAAAATCACAGATTTTTGCTTTTTTCCCCCCTACATTATTATTAACCTCAATAACACTAATTTCAAGTCATTTGCAGTCAATTTTGACCACCTCACAGGTCACAATATTATTTTCATACACTTTCAAACAAAGACTGCAGCGACCTGGCTGGATGCTAAGCAACAGAGCAATGACTCAAACACACAGCAGTTCATAGCACATCTAGGAAACATTATCACACAGCAGCGGCAGAAAAGAAAAGAAAAGTGGTGCAATTAGCAATGGAGCAATAGAGCTCTCCTCTTTGTGCGTAACTATATAACACCGTACAATGTGACTGCAAATTCAGAAGACCAAGCCTGCCAATTCTATTATTTGTATTTCAGCAATGACAATTAGCAATAGAGCTCTCCTCTTTGTGTGTAACTATATAACACTGTACAATGTGACTGCGAATTCAGAAGACCAAGCCTGCCAACTCTATTATTTGTATTTCAGCAATGACAATTAGCAATGGAGCTCTCCTCTTTGTGTTTTACCTATATAACACAGTACAATGTGACTGCAAATTCAGAAGACCAAGCCTGCCAGACCTATTAATTATATTTTAGCAATGACAATTAGCAATGGAGCAATGGAGCTCTCCTGAATGTCACTGGAGACTTTGAAGAACACTGCTACCCTTCCTCCTTCTTTTCTATCTATGACGCTGCCCAACTGCTCTACAGACTGCAAAGACCTGTACTACCACTTCTGTGTCCCTCTGTGAAATGGCGCTGGATCATCGTGGACGGCGGTACTTATAGAATCCAAAACTCGCGAGATCCGACGACATAACGATGACGTTTTGCCTCGTTTTCAATTCCGAGGCCACGCGAAAGAACTCGGTACTTGGATCTGCTAGGTTCGAGTGTGGTCGGTGCTTGGGGAACCGAGCCTGAGCATCTCTAATATATATATATATATATATAGACCCTGCCGGGTGATGAATGAGCTTTAGTGCTCAGAAAATAACTCTTGGTTTGAACATTACAAGACTGAAAATACTAATGTTAACAAAATGTAAATTAAACGTTATAATCAATGTTGATGGTCATTTTAATGCTATTAACTTTGAATTTAGTGCAGACTTGCACTACACCACTGCAGCCATTCAGACATTTGCTTTCATTGACTAACTTGCTCTAGCAAGAGAAAAGCTAATTAGTTGATATTCATCTAAATGTAATGTTAGGAAACGACCTTCGATGTGTTTATTTTAACGCACAATACATATACATGGAAGTAAATTTGTATTAATTGTAGTGATTCTGAAGGATTGAATGCTTTCCAGTTTCATCTGATGCAATTTGCATGTTAAATGTGATCTATACAGTAGAAACATAAGAACGGTTTCTGAATTCTTGTGAGTTCAACATTTGCAGTCCATCTTCTTCCATAGCATCAACTATCACATATTTGTAAACGGGTGCTGATAATTCCCGGTAGAAAAGAAAACCAGGGATAAAACTGCAAGAAACCTAAGATCAGCTATGAAACAAAGGGAAATGGAAAAGCCTGATCTTTCAAAGGGCAACTTTAAAGCACAAGTAAGCATGAAATGTGATGCGTGACCCATAGTACAAAAAGGCCAAAACAGTGAGAGTCCTCATTAAGTAGATAGGTCATTACAAATGAATGAACTACATAGGACGGAAGAAAGATGAAAGACTATTTTTATATATTTAACGGTAAATAAAATCTAGGTTCAATACAAGTACCAGCCATATGGAAACTGCATTTGTAACAGAAATAATTTAAGATTTTTTTTTTTAACCTTTAGAAATATATATCTATGTAACGTGCAAATTTACAGTTATGGAACTGACAAACTTTATTTGATACCGTAAATCTGGGATCATTTAATAGCACAAGGTATGCATGCCTAGGTGCAAAGCCTTTTAATATTACCATCAGTTTTGAAGATAACAAGATAATTAAATTAATGTGCAGAATTTTTATAGCTCTTCATTTTACTACATACTGTTTAAAATCCTTTCAACCAATTTAACTGCACAGTAGATGCAAGGATGCATTTTAAGCCTGCACAGTGCTCAGTAGTAAATTAATACCACACTTGTTTATAGCGCAGCCCTGTTCACTGTAGCAAGAAAATGTGGATCTGTACGAATGTGAAAAGGATTAAAATGCTTCAAACTATGTGGAGGGTTTATGTGAATATCTTATTCTGGTGTCATTCAGCTTTGATCTAATTAACAAAGGGTTATGAAATGCTGGATGATGGTCTTGTGAATTGCAGGTTAACTTTGAAAGAGCAGAGGGTGGACCTCCCTATTCAGAAATTAATAAAATTAGAAGTTAAAACACTGAGCGTCTCTTTTGGCTGAAACCAAATACATTTTTATGGGACCAATAAATGCCTCATCATCCACTGTTTTAAACACTTCCTGTCAAGTGATACAGTTATGTAAAAAGCAGCTGCAGAGGAAAGTCTGCTATTGATTACTACCATCTTGGGCATACAAAGTTTAGTAATTATGTCTAAAATCCATTCACATATTTTTAACACAAAATTCAAATATTAGATAAAACATATATTCATATAAAACATATATTCCCTCAAAATAAATTAGCGGAACCAGTGTACATGTTTACAAAATTGCACATTGTTAAAAAAAGAATGCACATTAAAAAAAGAATGCTAACTCGAATACAAAGTATCTACCTTCCATGCAGGTTATCCTTGATCAGTGAAGGCTCCAAGAGTCCAGTGCTGTGCTCCTCTCTCCTATTACCATTTTCTTAAATGAATGGATGTTGAAATAATACCATTTTCGTAGGAGAGAGGAGAACTAGGCTGGAGACAGCAATCACCTTGGTCAATGTCTGTCTTGGGGATCCAGCAATGGCAGATAATAATAGGGGTGAATCTACCCCTGGACCAGAACAGTTGGGAGCCCACAGCTCTGGCCAATCCCAAAAAAATCCCATTTTAGCAGGAGAGAGGAGAGTTATGCTGGATCTTTTGTGCAGGGTTGCTGAGAGGGGGTTGCAGGTAGAAATTATCTGGGTCAACTCCTGACTTGGGGATCCAGCAGTGGCAGATGTTGATAGAGGTGAATGAGTTGACCGTCTCTGAAAAGAACAGTCAGGGACCCGTTGCTACTGTCACAGTAGAGATGTGCAGATCTGGATTATAGACATTGGTCCCCATTAACTAATTGGCCCTTTAGCTGGTTGAAAAATGGGGTTGTGTAACTGCGCAGACCAATAGCAGAGTGCTTGTGACTTCCTAGGAAATTGCCGCAGCATACGTTTCCCAGAGCTCCAGTGATAGTCAGTGGGAGGTGACTAAACCAAGACATGTTGGTAGGCTGTGGAGATGGGGGCAGGTAAGAAGTATCTGCATCTGGTTCCAAACTGCCTTTTGGAGCCCCTGGTTTTCAGCTGGTGGACCTACTTAGTCTGGATAATGCAGCACCACATGAATAGATACGGGGCATATATATCTAAGTTCAGTACAGTAGAGTATGTGGCTAGTTTTGACTTGCACATCTCCAGATATGCCTCTTAGGATGCTGTATCTTATGTGAATCACTAGACCTGGTATAAAGGTGATGACAGCATCATTACATAACTTCATGGTTTAAAAAATGTTAATCATTCCCCACAAAATCAATAAATAGTGCTAGTGCTATAGCCTGAGCTAGTTACCAGTATAGCAGGGGAACAATGAGCATGGGGTCCCCCTTCTAAAGCGGTGGTCAGCACCGGCTTTGCCAGGCTGGGCTGGCGACACTATTATAGGGAGATCCACAGTGTTGTGTTGCTCTTTCAATGTGAGCTAGCCCCAGCCTGCTCAGCATGGGTCTGAAGCCCCTATTAGGGCCCACTACAAACCCAGAGTAAACTATACAGCATGGAGCTCTTCCTAGTACTCTTGGTGTGGTGGGTGTCAAGATAATAGTTATAAGTAAAAATAAATTAATTACTATTGTGGAGCTACAAGTCCAAGCAAGCCCGGGCGTTGGCACCAACATACCCTAGCAGATAGGGCCCATCGGAACATATGGCTTTAAAATATTGTGTAATAAGAAATAGACACACACAGTTTTAAAAATATTTTAATTGATACAGGAACATTCCAAACCCCATATGTACCTTATTATTACACTCCTAAATATATTACATACTAGTGTGGAACTACATGTTCCGGCTGGCCCTTGCTTTCACTATCAATCTGAGACTTGTAGTTCCGCAATAGTATTTAATCTATTTGTGACTTCTTACTATTACTCTGTGAACCATCAAACCAGTGGTTCCAGTAAGAGTCTCAGTGTTATTTAGCAGATTGGTGTTTGGTCCTGGGACAGGGCCGACGTGCTTTCTTGTGAGCCTGACTCCCCTAGGGGCTGCAATACACAATACACATATAAAACATCAATTTTCCATCCTCATTTTTCCTCGTTCATTGTGTCTGAAATGAGGCCCACTCTAAATAAGGCCCTATGTGCGTTCTTTCTTCACATACATTATACTTAATCAATCCTATATATTCGCATTACTATTATTCTTTGGGCCTGAGTCATTAAGGAAAGTAAAGCATAAAAAGGGAGTAACTTTTCACCTGGACAAAACCTTGTTGCATTGGAGGGGGGGGGGGGGGGGTAAATTTAAAATGTGGGGACAGATTTATAGTTGGGGTAGGGCATGTCCTCGATCAACTTTAAACTTCAGTGTAAAAATAAATTGATCACGTATTTGTGTACTAAATGAAAAAACAGCCAGTATTAAACTTATGTGCAAAATTATAAACTAATTTGCACCCCTTGCATTGTAATATGGTTTGTTCCAGAGAACATTTACTCCCTTTATTGAATTACTTCCCTTAATGACTCAGGACCCATATCTTTGTCTCACAGCCATGCTTTTCTACAGGGCCAATGAAAGCCCTGAGTATGCCCTAGGTGTCACCCCCTCTTAGAAGTGGAGCTCCCCTTTTGCATTCCTCCCTAATCTACAATGCTTACTTTAACAAGAGGAAGGTGGGACAGCATCCCCTCCTTCTGGGAGTGTGGCGCTTAGTTGTGACATCATAGTCAAGAGCCACATTACCAGCATAACACTGACACGGAGAAGCAGCAGCCAGCAGCTTCACATATTAAAAGCTACTGCCTGCTTCCCCTTCATGTCAGCAGCCAGTGTTCCATGTGGGGGCACCACAGGAGCATTAAAAACACTGGACCAGTGACATTATGTCAATCATTCAATGTTTTGGGCACCCTCTAACCATTGGCACCCTAAGCAAGGTTTGGTTTGTCTTATAGTAGCGCCAGCCCTGCACTTCTATCACTGGGTAAATTGACTTATTTAACTCCTTTACCTAACGGATTTATGACATTTTCTCAATGATTCATGCAAGGGCTCTGGTGTTTTGGGTCCCTTTTTCTTCGCCACATCTCTGATTTTCAATGTTAATTTTAAATCATCCAAAACTATTAAATAGCTCTTTATTTATGTAGCAACCTTGGACCTGTGCACTACAGCCAGTGTTGATCAATGTACTGTGAGTGCCCCCACCCTAGTCTTCTCTTCAGCTTGCTGGGATGTGAAAGATGGAGGCTTCCACCAAGGAACGTCTCGGAAGACCCTTTGTACCCAACACATTCTGCTTCTTAAAAAAACACCTCTGTATATTTATTAAAGGAGACAAATGTGTAGGGAAATGGCGTGTAAAGATAATTAATATATGGCTGGTAACGTGGAATGCAATGGCATGAATGATGATAATAAAGATAATAAACAGTTCAACGTTTCTTGTGGCACTATAAACTCACTCACCTAGATACCACACAATGTAAAGCAATCACGCAGAGCTAACACACTCTTATTTAATTAGTACCAATAATAATTAAACATAAAATCACAATGTTAAACTTGTGATTGCACCGTTGGTGCATATACTAACCCCAGTTACATGTGGGTGCATTGGAAATGTATGTAATCTGTAGGTAGGTCTGCTAATGACGTCTCAAATTCACATGTCCACATTTCATTAATTTAAAGAAGCGCACCTTCTTCTCTTTCACTAATTTCTAGTTTGTTTTTCTGGGAGTTGACGACTTCCTCCAGGAGCTGCATGTTTAAAAAATGGAGATTCAGGGAGGGTTTTAAAGGTAACACCCTGAATATGCTATATATTTGTTTCACTGACTAGGGACTAACCTAAAGGAGATGCCTTGACGTTGGCAGGTGAGCTTATACCAATAAAGCTATATTGTGCACAAAATTCACCTTTATGTATATGCTGACACAGAGTGATTTATATATTGTTTGTTTTCGAACGTCGGACAACATTTTTCTTTTGTTTGCTAATGACGGGTAGTCCGCTTAGCACAACTTTGAGACCACTTATTTGGATGGTTTCAAACTTGGTGATAGTATGCTCTGGTCAATCTGTTGACTACCACTGGCAAGTGTATACTAATAAAGCAGACCTTTGTGTAAATCAATCTTTTCTGTAATACCCCAAATCACACATGACAGAGGTATAAACTTATCTCTCCACACTGGGATTCCAGAATGGTGTAGTGCTGCCACGATTTCCCTCATCAGGCCACCTCTTGCTTGAAGTCCTCTCTGCTCACACAGAATTCCCCAAGATCAGTAATATCCCTCTCTGATTATGGACTAGCTTGAAAAGTCCACTGTAAACAGGAACTCACTGGACTCCGCCGTTGGTTTCCTCCGTCCAGTTGCAGTGCCTTGGCTTGACACTTCTTTACTTTCCAACAGATGTGGCAGTCTGTGGGCAAAACACTTCCCACATCCAGAGCAGAGAGGTGACCTTCGTCATTAGGCTCTCTGCGTTTTAGATGTTGCAGATGGTCTCTTTAGGCTGGTACTGCAGGCTCTCTCTCCAAGCTGGGTGCTCCCCTTATTATACTCCCCTTGGGGCTCTGGTCACTGCCAATTTCACCTCTGCTCTTAATTCTCCATTCCTTTACTGGTGCAGGGTTGTTCTCTCATTCATCTATAGTGGTGTCCTCCTTCCTCTTGCTTCCTCTGCACCAGTTCTCCCAATTCTGTGAGCCCTAGCGCAAACTCCTGCCTCCACCTCTTGCTGCACTGGGACTCTCCCTCCTGTCCTGGCACAGGGAGGGGGTTACATTCAGATGTTAATTAGCAGTTGATATCAGATTATATTTTCTGCTTTATCTAACACTAAGGTTAAAAATGCAGCAAATTACACTAATCTAAATGTCATTAAAATTGACTGTATAATAAACTCAAGAAAAGACTAGTGATGTGTTAACCCCTTAGAATGAACGTGCACTTTTACCGTCTTAGTCTGGCCATCCATCAGATTGAACTGAATTGATGCCCGTTTTAGTGCAGTAAATTAATCTATAATTAATGGAGAACTTGGAGAGTAAGCAGATTGCAGAATCAGATTTAACTACTTTTTTGGGCAGATGTAAAATCATAAAAGTGAGCTGGGAACTACCTAGTTCTGCAGACATAATGGCCCTGCAGATGGCTGTATTATGACATGCTGACATATTTTTACATATCACTAGGCTGTGTCTCATGGAAACTCTGTGGTGCTTAAATACAGGATATTATGATGCCATTGAGGAACAAATAACACGAACTACATCTATAACACAGCTGGGAGCTTCACAGCAGATAGAGGAGTTTGTAGCCCACCCATATTTTTATCTAGTTTGGGCTGCTGTGTATATTCTGAACATTCTGAACATTGTACTGTATGATATAGTGGATAAGCAGCAGGATAAAGCTGCTTTGTGTGTTGCATATAATGTGTATGATCTAAAGATTCTGTTGCATTGCTAAAGCAAAACAAACATAAACATCAATGACAATCCTACAATAAAGAAATTAAAATTAAATTGACAAACATGCTGCTTGAAATTCAGTTACATAAAAAATACAGGTATATGATGGACAACGTATCTATACCTTGTAAACACTTTGTTGGGCTATACCTACTGTCTGTACCTTCTGACTTTCCACTTCATTGCCTACTTACCACTTGCTTCTTACACATTGCTACACATTCCACACCAATATGGCGACAAGGGCAGTTTAATGAAGAGCTTAAAATAAAACAACAAATTGGCTTGTAATGTACTATGACTTTAAACCTTGCGCAATAATGTGATGGAGCATTATGTTAAAGGGTTAAGAAATTGTTAAAATAATAAGATTTTTTTTAAAAAAAAGCTAATATATGGCCATGGGGCTGGATTAAAGAAGTGCTAATCATGTTGGTCACGCTATTACAGGGATACTGCAGAAATAATCACTTAGTTTCTGTGGTATTTGTGTGTGTCTTCCCTGTGATCTATCGTCACTGGGTGTAACAGCTTAGTAAATGTAGACAGTTTAAAATATAGTTATAACACTAATATTTGTTCTTTCTAGTGTTTTTTGCCTTCGGAAAAACTGCATCAGTATTTGTTGCTTAGTGTCACTATTCGCCAGGGGCTGGCTGGGCTGGGGGGCAAAGCGGCATCTGTCCCCCGGTCCGGTCCCATAGTGGACTATCTTGGGCTGAGTCACTGGGCCACCTGCATTTTTTTTCCTTTACACTGTTCCTGATAGGCTACTGAGCTGAGTTTCGCCCCCGTGGGCTAAAATTTGCCAGCCCTCCCCTGCTATTCGCACTTTGCTAATGAATCACAAGGCCTGACCTATAGTCTTACATAATTTATCACATGATTTCTTTACTTTTGCTGGCACAATGCAGCAACCCTGCCATCAGGCCCAAAGACGAGTAACAGGATCACTTTGGACACACTTGTGTGAGTTGAGCAGTGTGAGCGTGGATGTTTTCTCTGAGATACCACTGTGAGTAGAGACTGCACTTGTTAGTTATCGAGTGTGACCAGAGAGTGTGCACACCATTTCAATGTGTTGACTATTGTCAAGTAACTTAGATCTGCGTACAAGTGAAAATTGTTTGAGATGTCAATAAAATTACCTTGTTTACTATAAATCAAAGAGTGAGATGATCTGGCGCCCATCATTACATCAACTAGAACCTTCACACAGCTCAACACTTTAATGTAACAGGATATCAAACTAGCATGGGCAGGGGGTCCTGTTTACCAATCCATAAGCAAAGACCGGAGGTGATATAGATTGTGCTAGACCGAGCTGGGAAAACAAAGTGTACCTTAAAACTCGGTTCTGAGGCAAATGCACCAGTACATTATTGTTTTTTTTTTTTCCAAATAAGTTAATAGGTGAACTGCATGTAAAGAAATTTGAGACTCAGAAAACATTAGACAATACAAACATGAAATCATGGATACAAAAGAATGAGATAAGTGAGGCAGAAGTGAATCGGAAGAGGGTGACAAAAAGCATAAATAAAGGGGTATGAAAGAAGTAGAGTAACCACATAGCAGAAATGCTACTTAAAATAGCCCCACAGCTGACAATCTAACTGTTTGGCTTCATCGACCACATGGGGGTCTAAACTAACCCTTTCTAGTTGTTTAATGGGATGGCTAAATCAATGGATCATAAGAGTCTCATGTTTTCTCGCGTCCGATTACCGCACAGTGAATCTGAAATGGGCATCAGCTTCATGATTTTCCATAATGTTGGACCAAATCTTATTTTGATCATTTAAGAAAAATAATTTTTATGGACATACCCAAGAACTATTTTAACTATTATGACTGGATAATTATCGGCCTTTGTGCTTGTTTTAGGCACAAACATGCAGTGTTACTGGGCCAACTACTTAATATTGCACCACAACATCACAGTACATGTGGTCCTCAACATCACAGTACATGTTGTCCCCAACATTACAGTACATGTGGTCCCCAACATCACAGTACATGTGGTCCCCAACATCACAGTAAATGTGGTCCCCAACATCACAGTACATGTGGTCCTCAACATCACAGTACATGTGGTCCTCAACATCACAGTACATGTGGTCCCCAACATCACAATACATGTTGTCCCCAACATCACAGTACATGTGGTCCCCAACATTACAGTACATGTGGTCCCCAACATCACATTACATGTGGTCCCCAACATCACAATACATGTGGTCCCCAACATCACAGTACATGTGGTCCCCAAAACACAGTACATGTGGTCCCCAACATCACAATACATGTGGTCCTCAACATCACAGTACATGTGGTCCCCAAAACACAGTACATGTGGTCCTCAACATCACAGTACATGTGGTCCCCAAAACACAGTACATTTGGTCCCCAACATCACAGTACATGTGGTCCCCAACATCACAGTACATGTGGTCCCCAACATCACAGTACATGTGGTCAACGGTACCTTTCCCAGAATGTCAGCACAAATTATATTTTACTCTTTGTCTAGAATAAATAATTTTGCTCAAAAATGAATAAAAGCAGCTTCAAGCAATCATATAAAGAAGTTGAAGAAGGGAAAAGTGTCGGACCCTAGTTGTATAAATCATAATGAAATAACTTTTCCACTGATACAGACTTTACGTCATGTTTGATTGTAACTTATTGTCAGTGGGACAACCTCTTGCTGGGCCTGAGTCATTAAGGAGAGCAAAGCATAAAAAAATTAGTAATACCCCATTCATACTGCACCAAAATCCCGGGTTTTTCCCGGGGCGAGCTCAAACGACCCGGGTCTTGGCGCAGTATGAATTGTACAAGTGAAAAATCCCGGGTCTAAAAACCCGGGTCTTCAACCCGGGATTTATCGAGGGGTAATTCCCGGGTCGGACCCGGGTTGCCTGCACTATGAATGGTGCAGAGAGAGAAAGAGAGAGATTTTTTCATATTCCAGCTTTCAGCCAATGAAAAGTGCTCTGGTGATGACTCCCACAAATTGCCAGGGCACAGACTTGTGCAGTATGAATGGGGTCAACCCGGGAAATTCCCGGGTCCAAGGTGCAGTATGAATGGTGTTTCTGAGCTGGGACGCTCCGAGCCCTTGCAAAAACCCGGCTTCAAAAACCCGGGATATTGCCGGGGCGGCAGTATGAAAGTGGTATTACTTTGCACCTGGGCGAAACCATGTTGCATTGGAGTAAATATAAAATGTGGGTACAGATTTATAATTGGGATAGGGCATGTCCTAGATCAACTTTAAATTTCAGTGTAAAAATAAAGCTATCAGGTATTTGTGTACTAGTAAAAACAGCCAGTATTTAACTTATGTGCAAAATAATAAACTAATTTGCACCCTTTGCATTGTAACATGGTTTGTCCTTGAGAACATTTACTTTTCTTAATGACTCAGGCCCGCTCTGTTTAAGTTATTGAATATTAGCACAGAGCAGATGATGTAGAACCATTTCATCTCTTGATGGCTTCTCTTGTTTCTGTGTTTTGGAGTTGAATAAGCTGGATAAACCTTTACTAATTACAATGTTTAGCTCTCCACACATACTTCTAATCAGAAACAGTTAATTTTCTTCACTAGAATCTGACAAGCTTTGAAGATGCTGCTTTAACTACACCTTAGAACTACAACTACGGTCACATTCTTATTCAACAACTGAACTAAAAAAGTTCAAATGTGTTCCTGAAATAGCTTTCCTGACAGTTTTAGGTCATATTGAATACATGGAAAAGATTTACGTTGACTTTCAGGTATGCTTGATAAAAATCTGTTCAATTTGATCAGTATTTCAAGGGGTAAGCTGTTAGTTTTGGCTCCATATATGGAGAGATTTTTGAGAAATTTGATTGAAAACTAATTAAAATTACAATATAAGCTAAGGGCAAAGTGAAAGTTCTGCCTAAGGTCAGGCACGTGTGAACCAAAACTGAAGAATGCATTTACATTCTGGGAATAAACTTCAATATTTGCATTTTTGCTTCAGCTAATGTGAATAGAAACTAGAGATAGTCACTGACCCCCGTGTTTTGGTTTTGGTTTTGGTTTTGGATCTGCATTACCTTCGTGTTTTGGTTTTGGTTTTGCAAAACCGCCATTGCGTGTTTTGGTTTTGGTTTTGGTTTTGTTTTGCTATTTTTGAAAAAAATAAAAATGTTTTTGTCTAAAATAGCTTAATTTAGTGCTCCACCAGTTTCCTAGATAAGTGAGGTAATTCTAAAGCTAATAAATTATGAAAATAACAGTTTAATCCCTGGTAGGCCGTCCTTAATTTGAACACTTGTCTGCAAATTATACAGACAAACCTGGTTGTCTACCGCCTCCATCTTTGATTATTGGCAATGTAGCCATCGTCTTTGGGTGTATATTACACCCTCCACTTGTAGTTGAATATAAAAAAAAGCAGCCTGCACAGACTGTGGAACTAGAAAGTAAAATTAAATGGACCACGGTAGTTTGGTGACTATCTATACCCCCCGCCCTCCACTTGTAGTTGAATATAAAAAAAGCAGCCTGCACAGACTGTGGAACTAGAAAGTAAAATTAAATGGACCACGGTAGTTTGGTGGCTATCTATGCCCCCCCCCCCGCCCTCCACTTGTAGTTGAAAATAAAAAAAGCAGCCTGCACAGACTGTGGAATTAGAAAGTAAAATTAAATGGACCATGGTAGTTTGGTGGCTATCTATGCCCCCCGCCCTCCACTTGTAGTTGAATATAAAAAAAGCAGGCTGCACAGACTGTGGAACTAGAAAGTAAAATTAAATGGACCACGGTAGTTTGGTGGCTATCTATGCCCCCCTCCCTGCCCTCCACTTGTAGTTGAATATAAAAAAAGCAGCCTGCACAGACTGTGGAACTAGAAAGTAAAATTAAATGGACCACGGTAGTTTGGTGGCTATCTATGCCCCCCTACCTGCCCTCCACTTGTAGTTGAATATAAAAAAAGCAGCCTGCACAGACTGTGGAACTAGAAAGTAAAATTAAATGGACCATGGTAGTTTGGTGGCTATCTATGCCCCCCCGCCCTCCATTTGTAGTTGAATATAAAAAAAGCAGGCTGCACAGACTGTGGAACTAGAAAGTAAAATTAAATGGACCACGGTAGTTTGGTGGCTATCTATACCCCCCCGCCCTCCACTTGTAGTTGAATATAAAAAAAGCAGCCTGCACAGACTGTGGAACTAGAAAGTAAAATTAAATGGACCATGGTAGTTTGGTGGCTATCTATGCCCCCCCGCCCTCCATTTGTAGTTGAATATAAAAAAAGCAGGCTGCACAGACTGTGGAACTAGAAAGTAAAATTAAATGGACCACGGTAGTTTCGTGGCTATCTATGCCCCCTCCCCGCCCTCCACTTGTAGTTGAATATAAAAAAAGCAGCCTGCACAGACTGTGGAACTAGAAAGTACAATTAAATGGACCACGTTAGTTTGGTGGCTATCTATGCCCCCCCCCCCCGCCCTTTGCTTATAGTTGAATATAAAAAAGCAACCTGCACAGATTGTGGAACTAGAAATTCGAATATACAAAGAAATGGACAAAGGCAGTTTGGTATCTGTCTGCATCAGACCCCCCTCCCCCCATCCACTTGTCATAAAATAGAAAAAAAAGCAGCCTGCATACACTGTAGAATTTGAAATTCGAATATACAAAGAAATGGACAAAGGCAGTTTGGTATCTGTCTGCATCAGATCCCCTCTCCACTAGGAGAAAAATAGAAAACTATTCAGCCGTTATATAATCTAGAATATAAATAGAAATTGAGAAAGGCAATTTGATATCTGTCTGCATCATAATCATCAACATCATCATTAGTGCCCTTGTCACCTCCACAAATCACCCCCTCATCCTCTTCTATTTCCAAAGTGGCATCCTCAATTTGTGTATCACCGGCTACACTCGGGCTGTTTAGGTACACATCAGCAGAACTGCTGAAAGGGCCCTTCTTTATGGGTACACTAACAGAATGCTCACAATTAGACATACCACTGTTGGATGGACTCTCCACAGGGATTGGTGACATTTGTGAATCAGAGCAAACATTATACTCTAATGCCTTACTGTTATCTTGCAGCTCGGCTGACGCGTAACAGTAGTTGTGCACCAATTGTAGGCTCGGTAACTTTTTGGGATCTGCCACTAATAGCCAAAGGTGAAGGCCTCATTCTCTCTTGCCACTGCGTGTGTAGAATGGCATGTTGGCAATTTTTTTTTATCGGCACTTAACTTTTGCTCAGTAACACTTCTTTTTCGCTTTAACACAGTCATTTTTTTTTTGTTTTTGTTTTTTGGACTGATTTCGAAACACTCTGTAGTTTGACATCACCTTGCCCAGATGACGTACTGGGAACACTAACATCAGGACTGGTGACAGAACCTGGTTGCTCATTCTGAACATATGTGGACTGCTTTGAATCCATTCTGAGCGCAAAGCACTTGTAGTGGTAAGAATTATTTGGTTAGATACTGCTGACAAATATGACTTTTGACAGCCAGAAATATTTATGCACAATTATGGGGGACACCCCAAAAGCACTGGGGAGTGCTAAAAATTAGTTGGTAGATACTGCTGACAGATAGTAATTTTGACAGCCAGAAATATTTATGCACAATTATGCGGGACACCCCAAAAGCACTGGGGAGTGCCAAATATTAAAAAGATAAAATAAACCTCTATCCTCCTCTTTTCTCTAGCAATTTTTGTTACTGCATTTGGAATAAGAATATTGTATTCTCTGTCCCTGCTCTAATCAGCCTGTGACTACACCCTGCTCTCTCCCTCTGTCAAATGGCGATGGATTGCTGTGGAGGCGTGTATTTATAATCTTAAAGTATCGCGAGAACCGAGCCACGAGATCCGACGAAGTCACAATGACGTTCAGCCTCGATTTGGAATCGGAGCGGGCGGGAGAGTACCGAGCTACTCAGCTCGGTACTCGGATACCCAAAGTTCGGGTGGGTTCGGTTCTCGGGGAACCGGACCCGCCCATCTCTAATAGAAACCTTAGTGCTCATATTAATAAATTTTCATAGAGAAAACCGCATGAAGATTTATGCTGCTTGTGCTCAGCCCCTATACAATGCCAGCAATCTTCCCTCAGCAGTTTTTGCCTGTTTCTGCTTTCACAGGTTCCATCAAATACTTAACCAACTTCATTTCTGCTTTGTTTGACTAGTATGCAGGGAACATACATCATCATCATCATCACCATTTATTTATATAGCGCCACTAATTCTGCAGCTGTACAGAGAACTCACTCACATCAGTCCCTGCCACATTGGGGCTTACAATCTAAATTCCTTAACACACACACAGACAGAGACACAGACTAGGGTCAATTTGTTAGCAGCCAATTAACCTACCCAGAGCCGGATTTAGACCTCATAGGGCCCTAGGCAGGATACTGTTTTTGGGCCCCCTCCCGGAAACAATCCATAGCACTATATTTTTGCAGCCTACCATATACCCCTATAGTTACGTAGAAGTGAAAGCATGTGCCGCCGCATGCCTACCATATACCCCTATAGTTAAGTAGATATGAAAGCATGTGCCGCCGCCAAAGGAGGTGAGGGCGTGGCTTGCATCTTTGGGGGCGTACCTAACATGTGAAAAGAGCAAGGCCACCCTGCTGCAGAAAAAGGCACCCCTAAATAATTACCAAGCAGTCCCGTTTTTTTAAGTAGTTGGGTCAAAACAACTTAATAAATATTGAAGTCAGGGCAGAAATACTTACTTAAGTTGTTTGCAAAAATATTACGCATAAATCCAAGTATGTGCTCTTGTCACTTTTGTCCCTCTATCATCACACTGTGCCCCTTCATTGTCACTTTTGCCCCTTCACCATCACCTCTGTGCCCATCACCATCACCACCTCTGTGCCCATCACCACCTATTGCCCTTCACCATCACCACCTCTGTGCCCTTCACCATCACCACTTCTGTGCTAATCACCATCACCACCTATGTGCCTCTTCACCATCACCACCTCTGTGCCCATCACCACCTCTGTGCCTCTTCACCATCACCACCTCTGTGCCCTTCACCATCACCACTTCTGTGCCAATCACCATCACCACTTCTGTGCCAATCACCATCTCTGTGCCCTTCACCATCACCACCTCTGTGCCCATCACCACCTCTGTGCCCATCACCATCAGCACTTCTGTGCCCCTTCACCATCACCACTGCTGTCCCTCCGTTGTTTTACTTACCTTTCTATTGCCTTTCTTCTCCGGCGCGCTGCTCCTCCTCGGTCAGTCCAGATTTTAAAAAAAAAGAGTCACGTGATCGCTCGTCGGGTCCCGGCAGCCTCTCCTCCTCTCTATCACTGAGACACTGAGAGGAGAAGAGGCTGCCGGGACCCGATTCGCGGCACCCGACCCCCCCTCCCCCGATTCGCGGCACCCGACCCCACAAGGTTTTTATTTTATTTTTTAAAAAATTGCTTCTGTTCCCCCCAGCTGTGCCCCCCGAGAGCCGCTAGGCCCTAGGCAGGTGCCTAGGTTGCCTAGCGGTAAATCCGGCCCTGAACCTACCAGTTCATTTTTGGAGTGTGGGAGGAAACCGGAGCACCCGGAGGAAACCTCCTCAATGATAAGGTCATAGTTGGGAATTGAACTCATGACCCCAGTGCTGTGAGGCAGAAGTGCTAACCACTGAGCCACCATGCTGCCCTATACAGAATGAAATATTCGCCCTACATTTGATAGCTTAGTGGCTCACTAACGCAAATATGGTTCAGTTTTTAGGGCTTCCTAAATCTTATGATACTAAACATAGACCATAAGGTAGTCTGCAGCTCAACTCCAGCGATTTAATAAATGACAAGTTTTCTTCCTCTGTGTTATTCTTTTCACTCATGTGTACTTCAATGAGAAACTAAATTTCAATTGTTAGGAACAGCAGGTAACTGCTTTGTTTTACTGCAGTGAGGTTGTGCAGTTTGCTGTGTTTTTGTAGTGACTGCAGTCACATGTTTGTTATGTCATCTTGTAGGCTTGATTTACCTGATGCTCATTGGTGTTAGCTGCTTTAAGTAATTACCTGGTACATTCAACATTTGGCGGTTATAGCTAGAGATGTTCACCGACCCCCGAGTTCTGATTTTGGTTTTGGATCTGGATTAATTTCGTGTTTTGGTTTTGGCAAAACCGCCCTTACGTGTTTTGATTTTGGTTTTGGATCCCGATTTTTATTCTAAAATCCCGTTTTTGTTTCTTTTTGGTAAAATCACATATTTTTGCTTCCCCCCCCCTACATTATTATTATTAACCCCAATAACACTAATTTCTAGTCATTTGCAGTCATTTTTGACCATCTCACAGGTCACAATATTATTTTCATACACTTTCAAACAAAGATTGCAGCGACCTGGCTGGATGCTAAGTGACAGAGCAATGACTCAAACACACGGCAGTACCTACCACATCTAGGACACATTGACACACAGCAGTGTCAGTAAAGAAAAGTGGTGCAATTAACAATGGAGCAATGTAGCTCTCCTCTTTGTATGTTACCTATATAACACCGTACAATGTGACTGCAGATTTAGACGATCAAACCTGTCAGACCTATTATTTCTATATCAGCAATGACATTAGCAATGGAGCTCTCCTGAATATCACTGGAGACTTTGAAGAGCACTGCTACCCCTCCTCTTTCTACCTATGACGCTGCCCAACGGCACTAGAGACTGCCAAGAACTGTGCTACCCCTTCTGTGTCCCACTGTGAAATGGCGCTGGATCACCATGGAGGGCGGTACTTATAGAATCCAAAGCTCGCAAGATCCGAGATCAGATGACATAACTATAATGTTTTGCCTCGTTTTCAATTCCGAGGGTGCTTGAAAGTACCAAGCCGGCTCGGCTCGGTACTCGGATCTGTTAAGTTCGGGTGTGTTCGGTTCTCGGGAAACCGAGCCTGTGCATCTCTAGTTATAGGATTCACTCGCTAGCATTTCTGTGCTCCTGTTCAGTGCTGTTCTCAATCCTGTCTGCTTTTTATTATTTGATTCTTGCTTGTGACCATGACTATTCTGATTGCTGCCTGAATCATAACATTCGACACTGATTATCCTGTTTGTTGTCTTGACCGAATCATAGCCTCTGACCCCTCCGCATACCTTGAGCATAGACTGAGGCGTATCTCTGTTGTTGCTGTTCCTCTGAACTGTCATCTGGCCACAAAGCTCACTTTTGCTGTGCTTGGACATTACTTTACTGAGGCTACTGTTTTTTCCTACTGCTCTTCTTAGGTTTGTCAGTGCTTGTGGTGCTCCACACTGCAACAACAGTACTGGCCAAACACTGGAATTACAACTTGCACATTACTTTGTGGCTCTCTATACTACTCAGTACTCTCTATTGCCAAGAGTAATACTGGTTGAACTTGGGTGCGGCATCATCTCTGTTCATACCTGCTACTCTGCATCCTGTTGGTGCATAGTCTACCCAGCTGTCATGTTATCTGGAGTGGTACTCTCAGTATCTTAATGTGCCAACCTACACCTGTTAAGTTATCCCTACCTTAGATTAAGCCATAGGAACAACAAAGTATTATTATTATTAATTTTTATTTATAAGGCGCCACTAGGTATCCGTAGCGCCGTACAGGGACAGACAGAAACACAATACAGGGTGAGACAGCACGGTACAGTTAACAAAAAGCACAGTAACTCGGAAGCTCAATGTACAGCTAAATGAGAAGTGGGAGCCCCCAGCGGGGTAGCTAGAAGGATAGAAGGGCGGGAGGACCTCACGGAAGAGACAAGGAGCTGTAGAACAGAGTTAAGGTGGTGGTGAACAGGATAGGAGGAGGCCCTGCTCAAAGGAGCGTACAATCTAAGGGGAGGATAGGACGGACAGAGACGCCAGGGTAGGAGGAGGAAAGGGGGAGAACGGAGGCAGAGACGGAGAGGGGGGGAGAGGAGAATGATAAGGAGGGAGGTAGGAGGAGGGCAGGATAGGGAGGGCGGTAGGTGGGAGGCTGGAAGTAGGTCGGTTAGGAGGGGGACTGGAGGGCTTTAAGGAAGAGGTGGGTTTTTAAGGCCCGTTTGAAGCTGGACAAGTTAGGGGATGTTCTGATGGAGCGGGGGAGCTTGTTCCAGTGGAGTGGGGCAGCTCGGGAGAAGTCTTGGATGCGAGCATGGGAGGAGGTAACCAGGAGGGAAGAGAGGCAACAGTCATTAGCCGAACACAGAGGGCGGGATGGGGCGTGGATGGAAATGAGGTTGGAGATGTAGGGAGCAGTGGAGTTGGAGAGGGCCTTGAAAGTAAGTGTGAGGAGCTTGAACATGATTCTGTAGGGGAAGGGGAGCCAGTGAAGGAATTGGTAAAGGGGGGAGACAGAAGAGGGGCGGCGAGAAAGGAAAATGAGCCGAGCGGCTGCGTTGAGTACAGAGCGAAGGGGAGCGAGATGAGTGCGGGGGAGGCCGGTCAGGAGGAGGTTGCGACGACCGCATCTAGTTCCATGGGAATGGGGGTTGATATAGGTGAAATTCTGGTCTCTTAGTAAGTGTTTTGTGACACTCCTAAAGCAATTTGATTCTTGTGGAGGGTACAAGGAATATGATTGATTGGTGATTGGATGATTGATGATGGTCAAAAATTGATTTCAGGTACAGTGAACAGGTCCGAGTTATAATTTATAACAGGAGGAGGCATGATGTAAACTAAATAAAATAAAAAGCAATGCTTGCTTCACTCTATTCCTATGAATGCAGAATGCAGAACACCTATTACAAAATACATTTCTGACCTTTTTACTTTGGGGAATAGCTATTGTTTTTAGGAGCTTATATTGCACAAGTTGGATACATGACTATGGTAGCAAATGAAAGCACCAGGTGTAAAGTAAACACTTGAATGGTTAAATATAGTGTTGGAGATCAGGGTACAAAGGCAGTTTCCTAGGGTAGATGGGGCACTTTTTCACACAGAAGCCATAAAAAGTCAGGTACAATTATTAATTCACCTGCTGTCTTACTGTCAGGTTAGAAGTCCCGAACTGGAACTCTTCATCTCTCCCGATCTCTCCATTCATTCCAGAAAACCATTTGGCCAACTCCTGCTTGAGCCCAAAGCTTTTGGTAAACTGTATTTCCATTGCTAACAATTTTCCCTGATGTTCAAACACATAGGTCAGAAACCTATAGCAGAATCACAATGTTCTATCACAATATTTAAAGCAATATTTGTAGCAATTCCTATAAATCATGGCTTGAGAAGAACCTACTCATTTGCTCTCCCTGTCCTGTAGATAGGACACAGCTGGTCTTGATGGAAAAAGCCTTTTCTCCAGGAGGAAACTAAGGTTTTAGCATATATCTGTGAACAAACAGGTACACGAATCATTAGATAAAATATATTTAATTTCCACTCCAATGATTGCTGTTCTGGTTTACACATCTGGCTGATTAGTGTACTTTATACTGTCTGCACAAATCGCAAAGAATAACATTTACAAATACAGTCTAATGATAATGTGAAATACGCATTCTAACAACAGCTGAGGTTTCAATGAAATGGAATTGTGTCAGATGTTAGATTTGTTCACACCTCCTCACTTCATTGTTATCTTATCTTGGCTAACTAGATTACTTCACTATCTTATTCTAACACCATATTCCTGTATTTACCTATGCTGAAGATAAATCATGATGATGAAGAGACATTTTAATAAAATGTAATAAAATAAAGAAAATAAGTTCTGTTCCGATAACATATCTTACATAATAATGCCCTATACAATGTGATATTTGCTAACTTTTTTCTTCTATGACAAAGGCAAATGTTTGCATCACCCAAGATAGAGACGTTAGTAGCAGCCTGATGTGCAATATAAATATCTGTTTTATATATAGAACAGCTTTAATTGTGTGTTTGGTGAGTGCAGAGTATCCATGTGTTTGTTAATACAATGTTGGGCAGCCCCGTCTTGCACCCCAGTTTGCATATGTAGTGTGCAAATGGTCAATGCCTTTTTGTGTTTATATACAATACTGTATATTCTGAAGCACAACAATGACCCCAAACATACAGCCAATGTCATTAAGAACTATTTTCAGCGTAAAGAAATACAAGGACCCCTGGAAGTGATGATACGGCCCCCACAGAGCCCTGATCGCAACATTATTGAGTCTATCTGGGGTTACATGAAGAGACAGAAGGATTTG
Organism: Mixophyes fleayi; assembly: GCF_038048845.1. Classification (NCBI taxonomy): domain Eukaryota; kingdom Metazoa; phylum Chordata; class Amphibia; order Anura; family Limnodynastidae; genus Mixophyes; species Mixophyes fleayi. The sequence goes on along the minus strand of NC_134402.1, from coordinate 383,200,170 downwards.
AGCAAGCTTACATCCACAGAAGATCTGTGGTTAGTTCTCCAAGATGTTTGGAAGAACCTCTCTGCCGAGTTCCTTCAGAAACTGTGTGCAAGTGTACCTAGAATAATTGATCCATTGACGATGTTTTGAAGGCAAAGGGTGGTCATGCCAAATATTGATTTGATTTAGATTTCTCTTCTGTTCATTCACTTTGCATTTTGTTAATTGATAAAAATAAGCAATTAACACTTTTACTTATGAAAGCATTCTTACTTTGCAGCATCTTTTCCACACCTGCCTACAAGTGTGTGTGTGTGTATATGTATGTATGTATATATATGTATATATATTTGATCTGCCAAAGTATATACTGGTTTTGCACCACAGCTTGTCTTAAGGTAACTCCATTTGCAAATGTTTCCAACAGGAAAAAATCATTTAAAAAGTTGTTTTGAAGGTAATTCAACTCTGTGTTTTTTTAGACATTGGCCTGCAGCAGCACAAAAGTAATGTGTTTTTTTTTATGTATTATTATTATTATTATTATTTATATTAATAATAAAAGAAAAAAAATATATACACTTGGTTGCACTTGGTTTTAGGCATGATGTCAGGGTATAAAAACAAATTTGTATGCTCCCTTTGCTTGGGGGAGAGCATAGAAAAACAACACTGCACAATGCAAATGTTGTGATGTAAGTTGTGGAAGTTGTTCCGCATAGCATATTGCTCTAAATTCAATAGTGAATGGGTGTATTCTTGTGTCACAGCGCTCTGCCTCACAAGCAGTTAAGAAGCAGGAAAGCTAAAGAAAGTTAACAAAACATCCCAGATGTGGACCCACTAGGCCACTACTGTTTTGCTTTGGGTGTGGGACCTAATGGGAACACCAGTTTTCACCAAGTACCACTTCAAGAGAATGATGGGCTTTGGCTTCGGGATCTTACAACTTTGGCCCACTAGGCTCCCACTATAGGACAGTGATCAAGTACAGGCGGGGGTCAAAGCTGGCCACTCAGGCTCAAGTCAGCATACAATTCCAAGGTCACTGTGGGCAATGCAGATTCATAAACCGTAACTAAGCCAGGGTTATGGTCACAAGCAACAAAGCAAGGACAGATTTAGCAAGTTTGGCACACAGGGATCCAGAGAGAATAACAAATTCTACTACATGTCTGATCAGAATCACGCATGGAACTAGCGCCTATTTGGGTGTGCTATAGAGCAGGGCTTGCAAGCGGGCATGGACAAGAAACAAAATGGACAGTAACAAAGCATCTGAGGCACATTGGTTTCAGAAGGATGTAGTCCAGGAGGGAGTATAAAGCAATATGTTGGATGACTCTCACACTGTCTCACTATATTTAGCTTTATGGGAAACATTGTTTTACTATGTACTCTGCTCAGTGGGGAGAGAGGAAGCATAGAAAAGCACAGTGTTTTTATCTGCATAGTGTGCTAGGCGCTATATAAAAATGTAATTGCGCAAATCACAGTATGCCTTTAAGTCTCATAATTGTTGCATATCTGTAATTCTTTTCACATTGCTGGTACTTGTTGCAGTTGCACGGTTACATTTCACATAGGAGTAAGGAATAATTCAAATAGTTAGGAGAGGTAAGCGCATAATGACCAATATTATAATTTCAGAGCCTCAAAGCAGTGTCCTGTCATGTTTTCAGTTCTTCAAAAAGTCCACTAAAGGTGACAGGTGTGGAAAATTATATCTAACGCATGTACTTTAAAAATGACTTTGAAGAGTAGCTATAGAGATTAATAGTTTGCTAATAGGTTGCTATACTCGCAAACAGAATCTGTAATATAAATCTCCAAAAGGATTGTGTTATATGTGTGTATATGTATATATTTGTGTGTATATATATATATATATATATATATATATATATATATATATATATATATATATATATAATGTGCTTATCGCCAATCTAATACTAATTAAGGTAATAGCTAGATAGGGGCTAAAAGCAAATCTACTTATATACTGATATTTTATATTCAAGCCTAGCAGCGCTGTTAGTCCCTTTTTCTATGGTAACATTACCAATTGCCTTTTAACCATAGATGTTATTGTTTTGTTAGTTCATCATATAACTATTTTGATGCTCTTTTGCTAAAACGTAATTCAAAGCAATGATTTATTTATAACAATTTATTATAACAATGTTTTCTTCTGCTTCTAAATCATTTGACAAAGGTCACTGTGGAGCTTAAGTTCTACAAACAATGTAAGGAAATAACAAGAAATTGAATAAATATATGCAATGGCGCAGTAACAATATGTGCTGTACTAGATGAGCGAATACACCCTAAATTAGCATGTGTAACATGCTTATGTCCCATTACCCCTTCTTAATATTTATTGCAAAAAATGGGTGATTGCCAAAGATGATAAAGAGATAGAAAAAAAAAGTAATCATGAGTAATATTAAAAGGAAAAAAAATGTAAAGATATAGGACCTGATTCATCCTCGGATGCTACCCGCATGCAACTTGCATTTAAAAAACGAGCATGGAACTCGAGAGTAGTTCAGACCGTATTCAAATGTAAACTGATCTCAAGATATGTTTTCCATTTGAACCTGGGTATACGTATGTTCTGGCTAACAGATAGAACATACGTGCAATATAGCCCCATCAGAACACATGCACGAAAATGTTTTGTTTTTTTTTAAAAAGTTCATTCTTAATACTATAATCTTAAATAAAAATATCTGTCATTTTTTTTTCAATTTTTTAAATATAAATACATAAATCTGGGTGTTTTTAATGCTTACTGTACATGCAATCTGTGTCACTCACCGGAGTGTGAGTGCCTCCACTCTGGTACGTGGTTCTCCATCTTTCCCGCTCACTCCTGTGTGGAACCGCGGCCGTCCGCCATCCTGTCGCACTGGGCATGCGCAGGTCCCTTTAACAACTACACCTGACCACTAATGTGATTGATGGATCAATCACCCCTCCCTACTTAAGGCACCAGCAGCCTTAGGTAGTTGCCTGATCTTGAAGTCTCACTCCCAGTGAACTTCTATAGGTGTGTGCAGTTTCCAGACTGCTTTCAGCTCTACTCCTGTGTGCAGTTTCCAAGCTGCTTCCAGCTCTACTCCTGTGTGCAGTTTCCAAACTGCTTCCAGCTCTACTCCTGTGTGCAGTTTCCAAGCTGCTTCCAGCTCTACTCCTGTGTGCAGTTTCCAAGCTGCTTCCAGCTCTACTCCTGTGTGCAGTTTCCAAGCTGCTTCCAGCTCTACTCCTGTGTGCAGTTTCCAAACTGCTTCCAGCTCTACTCCTGTGTGCAGTTTCCAAACTGCTTGCAGCTCTACTCGTGCTTCAGCTTCCACGCTGCTCCCTGCTCAACTCAGCGGCGGTTCCCATACCGCTACAACGCTTCACTTCTCAGCTGATTCCGGATCTACACAACTGGGTATGCTCTACTGACTATTGACTATTGCCTATTGCTCGCATACCAGTTGTATCCATTGTTGTTTGCTGCACAGGGTATAAGTACCCATATAGACTGTGTTACTGCATTGCTTCATTTAGGACAAGCTTTCACTCAAGCTACGATATCTCCTCACGCTACTACTTAGCGTTATTGTGCATATCTGCTGTGACCAGCTTCTCCTCACTGCAAGGCATCTACTCCATACAGACTATTCATTGTGCCTTCCATCTCTGCCTCACAAGACATTGCTCTACTCGCGCTGTTTCCATACAGCCACAGTTTGCCTTTCAACTTTACTCTCCTGCACCTGGACAAGTCCTCATTCCTTCTCACAGCAGTGGTACAACTTGCTGCACGCAGACCACTGACTTCCCTGCTACCTACCCGCACCTGGACAAGTCCTCCTATCACAGCGGTGGTACAACTTGCTATACGCAGACCACTGACTCTCCTATTACCTACCTACACCTGGACCAGACTCCTCACCATAGCGGTGGTACAACTTGCTGAATGCAGACCACCGACTACCCTGCTACCTACCTGCACCAGTACTATTCTTCCCATCACTACAGTGGTACAACTTGCTGTACGCAGACCACTGACTCCTCCTCTACCTACCATCACCTATCCACGTCCACTCCTCGTGTCTACATTATCTTCAGCCTCCAGTTTACTGCTCCAAGTCGCTGACTTTCCTCTAACCATAGCTGCAAGTCGCTGACTTCCTCAGACTATCTCTACTCTCCTGCTGTTGTGTCGCTCCAATCATTTACCTGCCTGCTTTGAGGTGCGTGCCATAACCCCGCCTCTCTAGCAGAGTCCATCTACTGAAACTCGGGTAAGCAACTCCTAGTGCCCGTGACAGTAAGATAAGGCCATGACAGACCCAGGATTGGAACCAACAGTTAAGGAGATGCTGCAGCATCTGGTCACTCGGGTAGAACAACAGGATGTTCGGCAGCAACATCTGTTCCAGTGTTTCCAGACTCTGGCCACCCGAGGAGTTCCTCTACAAAATGTTTCAGCGACTGTTGAACCTCCAGCGCCTTCTCCTTCCCCAGTGCCATCCCAGGTGTCTACTGCTTCCACGCTACACCTGCCTACTCCCACAAAATATGATGGAGTTCCCAAGACGTGTAGAGGTTTTTTGAATCAGTGCTCTCTCCATTTCGAGCTTCAACCTCACCATTTTGCCACTCACCGTGCCAAGATTGCCTACCTCATTTCTCTGTTTTCCGGACAGGCTCTTGCGTGGGCCTCCCCTCTGTGGGAGAGAAATGACCCCCTATTGGAGGATAGTGCACTCTTCATTTCCACGTTCCGCAAAATTTTTGATGAACCTGGCCGCGTTGTCTCTGCGGCTTCCAGCATTCTCCGACTACGCCAAGGATCACACTCTGTGGCCCAGTACGTCATTCAGTTTCGGATACTCACCTCTGAACTACAGTGGAACACCGAGGCCCTGATAGCTGCCTTCTGGCAGGGTCTGACGGATAAGATCAAAGACGCACTGACCACACAAGAGTTACCCTCCTCCTTGGACGATCTAATTTCCCTATGTCATAGGGTAGACATGAGATTCCGTGAGAGGGAGTCTGAAAGAACAAGCACCTCTAAGGGGTTCACTCGCCCATCACCTCAAGTTCGTCATCTTCCCCCTCCAGTGGAACCCATGGAAGTAGGACGTTCTAAGTTAACATCTAGAGAGAGGGATCGACGAATACAAAATAGACTCTGCATCTATTGTGCTGACCCTACTCACAGCCTGAACTCATGTCCTAAGAATTCGGGAAATGCCAGGCCCTAACCAGTTCTGGAGAGGTAAGGTTAGGGTCCCTGTACTCCTCTCCATCTTCTATGGATTCCAAAGTGTGTGCATTTGATGTTACCATCTTCTCAGCCACCAAATCTTTTATCTCTCAAACACTTCTGGATTCCGGCGCGGCCGGCAACTTTATCTCCAGTGCTCTTGTTAACCAGTGGTCCCTACCAGTGGCCCTGTTAAAAACCGCCATAGCGGTCACCGCTATAGACGGCTCTCGCATCATTAATGGACTTATCACCCACTGTACGACTCCTTTGACCCTTCAAATTGGAGCCTTACACCGAGAGAAAATCTCTTTGCTGGCCCTTCCTGCTACTACTAGTCCCATCGTTCTTGGCCTTCCATGGCTTCAGCTTCATTCACCACAAGTTGATTGGAGTACTCCCCATGTCACATCCTGGGGCCCGGATTGTCATCATAGATGCCTAACCCGAGTGGTACCACTGAAAATCAACAGATCATCTATAACACCTGGTCCTCCGGGTCTTCCTCCACAGTATGCCCCGTTCGCTGACGTGTTCGATAAGGCGCAATCTGAACGCCTGCCACCTCATCGGGCATGGGATTGTCCCATAGATTTACTACCTGGCAAAAACCCTCCTAGGGGCCGTGTATACCCTCTCTCGCTACTAGAGACACAGGCTATGTCAGAGTATATCAAGGACAACCTTCATTGCGGATTCATTCGACCTTCCAGCTCTCCCGCTGGAGCGGGCTTCTTTTTCGTGAAAAAGAAAGATGGGACCTTAAGACCCTGCATTGATTATCGGGGGCTCAATGCCATAACCGTAAAAAATCGGTACCCGATTCCTCTTATCACCGAACTCTTTGATCGTATAAAAGGTGCTCGGATTTTTACCAAACTTGATCTCCGTGGCGCTTACAACCTAATCCGGATCAAGTCAGGCGACAAATGGAAGACAGCATTCAACACCAGGGATGGGCATTACGAATACCTAGTTATGCCCTTTGGACTGTGTAATGCCCCAGCTGTCTTCCAAGGATTCGTGAACGAGATCTTCCTGGACCTATTATACGTGTGCGTTGTAGTCTATCTGGACGACATTTTAATCTTCTCTCAAGATCTTGTCTCCCACCATCAACATGTGGCAGAAGTTCTCTCCAGACTGCGGAAGAAACTTCTATTCTGCAAATTAGAAAAATGCTCCTTCGAATTATCCCAAATTCCATTCTTGGGGTACATCATGTCCGGAGTAGGTCTGGAGATGGACCCAGACAAAGTTAATGCCGTTCTACTTTGGCCCCAGCCAACTACCCTCAGGGCTATACAATGCTTTCTGGGGTTTGCGAATTATTACAGACGTTTTATCCTGAACTTCTCATCTATTGCTTCTCCTATTGTGGCCCTGACCAAGAAGGGCGCCAATACTAAACACTGGTCCTCCGAGGCCCTTCACGCTTTCCAAAGCCTTAAAGAAGCATTTTCTACCACCCCTGTTCTTCGGCAGCCTGACGTAAACCTTCCCTTCTTTCTCGAGGTGGACGCCTCCAATGTCGGACTAGGAGCTATTCTCTCCCAAAGATCAGAGCAACAGAAATTTCATCCTTGTGCCTTCTACTCCCGGGGTCTTCTACCCGCGGAAAAGAACTACACCATCGGTGACAAAGAACTGTTGGCAATAAAAGTCGCATTGGAGGAGTGGAGATATCTACTGGAGGGGGCTCATTATCTGGTAACCATCTTCACCGACCACAAAAATCTCCTCTATTTACAAACAGCCCAATGTCTAAACCCTCAACAGGTGAGGTGGTCACTTTTCTTTTCTCGCTTCGAACTCATTATAACGTTCAAACCTGCTGCAAAGAACAGGAAAGCAGATGCCTTATCCCGGGCATTTGCCCCTCCTTCTGACATCTTGGATTCTTCCGATCATCCTATTCTGGATCCCAAATGTGTGACTTTGGCCACTTCGTCCACCAATGTGCTACCGTTTGGGAGAACTCTTGTTCCGCCATCTCTACGCAAGAGAATATTGTCATGGTACCATTCTTCACGCTTCTCTGGACATTCTGGTGAACGAAAGACTTTTAAGATCCTTTCACGGAGTTATTGGTGGCCTTCTATAAGAAAGGATGTCAGAGAATTTGTGGCCGCTTGTGAGATCTGCTCTCAATTTAAGTCTTCCCGCAGAACACCAGCGGGATTGCTCCAACCACTACCTATCCCTACCAAACCTTGGACCCATATAAGTATGAACTTTGTCACCGAACTTCCTCTTAGCAAGAGATGTAATACCATCTGGGTAGTGGTGGATAGATTCTTCAAGATGGTTCACTTCGTCCCTCTCGCCGGATTACCATCTTCTTCTACCTTGGCTGACCATTTTATCAAAGAAATTTTTCGAATTCACGGCTGTCCGTCTGAGATTGTGTCCGATAGAGGAGTGCAGTTCGTCTCCAGATTCTGGCGAGCCCTTTGTAAGAACTTGGGTATCCGACTGTCTCTATCATCGTCTTACCATCCCCAATCAAACGGCCAGACCGAAAGGGTCAATCAAGATCTCGAGACCTTCATAAGAATCTTTTCCTCAGCCAATCAAGATAATTGGGTAGATTTACTCCCATGGGCTGAGTTTGCCCACAATAACATGTACCATGAGTCTTTAACAAAAACTCCTTTTTTCGTGGTTTATGGTCACCATCCGTCTCTCCCAGAGTTTCCTGCCCTCCCTCCCACCCAAGTCCCTGCGGTGGAGAGACTTTGTCAAAACTTTAAAACCATCTGGACTCAGGTGAGATCATCCCTGAGGAAAGCATCAGCCAGATACAAGTTCTTCGCAGATAAAAAGAGGCGAGCTATTCCACCACTCAAGCTTGGAGACCGTGTATAGCTTTCTACAAAAAACATCTGCTTGAAGGTTACGTCCATGAAGTTTGCGCCACGCTTCATTGGACCATACAAGATCACTCAAGTCATAAATCCAGTATGCTTCAAGCTACTATTACCAAAGAACCTCCGGATCTCCAATGCCTTCCATGTCTCTCTGCTCAAACCTCTTGTTATCAATCGTTTTTCTGCTCCTCCTTCTGTACCTAAACCAGTACAGATTCATCAAGAAGAGGAGTTCGAGATCTCTCAGATCCTGGATGCTAAAATTTCGCGAGGAACTCTCCGATTCCTCGTTCATTGGAAGGGCTTCGGTCCAGAAGAACGCTCCTGGATTCGCGCTGAGGACCTCAACGCTCCAGCCCTGCTTAAAAAATTCTACCAAAAATTTCCGGGCAAACCCGGTTCCAAGTGTTCTGTGCCCACCTTTAAAAGGGGGGGTACTGTCACTCACCGGAGTGTGAGTGCCTCCACTCTGGTACGTGGTTCTCCATCTTTCCCGCTCACACCTGTGTGGAACCGCGGCCGTCCGCCATCCTGTCGCACTGGGCATGCGCAGGTCCCTTTAACAACTACACCTGACCACTAATGTGATTGATGGATCAATCACCCCTCCCTACTTAAGGCACCTGCAGCCTTAGGTAATTGTCTGATCTTGAAGTCTCACTCCCAGTGAACTTCTATAGGTGTGTGCAGTTTCCAGACTGCTTCCAGCTCTACTTCTGTGTGCAGTTTCCAAGCTGCTTCCAGCTCTACTTCTGTGTGCAGTTTCCAAGCTGCTTCCAGCTCTACTCCTGTGTGCAGTTTCCAAACTGCTTCCAGCTCTACTCCTGTGTGCAGTTTCCAAACTGCTTCCAGCTCTACTCCTGTGTGCAGTTTCCAAACTGCTTCCAGCTCTACTCCTGTGTGCAGTTTCCAAACTGCTTCCAGCTCTACTCCTGTGTGCAGTTTCCAAACTGCTTCCAGCTCTACTCGTGCTTCAGCTTCCACGCTGCTCCCTGCTCAACTCAGCGGCGGTTCCCATACCGCTACAACGCTTCACTTCTCAGCTGATTCCGGATCTACACAACTGGGTATGCTCTACTGACTATTGACTATTGCCTATTGCTCGCATACCAGTTGTATCCATTGTTGTTTGCTGCACAGGGTACAAGTACCCATATAGACTGTGTTACTGCATTGCTTCATTTAGGACAAGCTTTCACTCAAGCTACGATATCTCCTCACGCTACTACTTAGCGTTATTGTGCATATCTGCTGTGACCAGCTTCTCCTCACTGCAAGGCATCTACTCCATACAGACTATTCATTGTGCCTTCCATCTCTGCCTCACAAGACATTGCTCTACTCGCGCTGTTTCCATACAGCCACAGTTTGCCTTTCAACTTTACTCTCCTGCACCTGGACAAGTCCTCATTCCTTCTCACAGCAGTGGTAGAACTTGCTATACGCAGACCACTGACTCTCCTATTACCTTCCTACACCTGGACCAGACTCCTCACCATAGCGGTGGTACAACTTGCTGAACGCAGACCACCGACTACCCTGCTACCTACCTGCACCAGTACTATTCTTCCCATCACTACAGTGGTACAATTTGCTGAATGCAGACCACCGACTACCCTGCTACCTACCTGCACCAGTACTATTCTTCCCATCACTACAGTGGTACAACTTGCTGTACGCAGACCACTGACTCCTCCTCTACCTACCATCACCTATCCACGTCCACTCCTCGTGTCTACATTATCTTCAGCCTCCAGTTTACTGCTCCAAGTCGCTGACTTTCCTCTAACCAAAGCTGCAAGTCGCTGACTTCCTCAGACTATCTCTACTCTCCTGTTGTTGTGTCGCTCCAATCATTCACCTGCCTGCTTTGAGGTGCGTGCCATAACCCCGCCTCTCTAGCAGAGTCCATCTGGTGAAACTCGGGTAAGCAACTCCTAGTGCCCGTGACAATGTGTTTTTATAGTCCAGCTTACTTGCATACACATGTTCTGTACTAGCTAGTGGTATGCATACATGTCGTTTTTAAAACAAAGACTATGCCTAGTTAGTCATAACTATCAGCTGGCACTTACACCTGGCCTGTAGCTGGTGAAAGTGATACGGATAAAACATACATACTTAGAAGAATCCCTGGAATTGAATCTGCCACATCTGTGTTGGCACAGGTGGGATACGCCACAGCGATGTTGAAATGTCCGACACAAGTGTCTGCAACAAAGTAATTCAGATGCCTGTAATGTAGACAGTTTGGAAATATCGACTTACACAGAAAGTGACACACACCAATTCCAGCAACAGCGCTGGGAAGCCCGACTGTAGAAGAAGCCGGCAGTCAGAGTGACGTCACTTTACATGGCGATGGCTACATTCATAGTATTAGGGGGCAATATGAGGACCTGCCGGCTCAATAATGTGAAAGGTTTTGCAAAAAACATTATAGAGCCACCTGACTGCTGGCTTCTTCTACAGTCAGGCTTCACAGTGCGGTTGCCAGAATTGGTGTGTGTCACTTCTATGTAAGTTGATATCTCCAAACTGTCTACATTACAGGCATCAGAATTATATTGTTGCAGACACTTGTGTCAGAAATGTAATCATCACAGTAATGATTACCACCGGTTGGCACTCCCTTACTGTTTATTGCAGGCATTCATTTACTCCTACTCTCCTCCAATCTGCCCTTTAAGTTGTAGGCTGTTATACTTGTCATTTGCGTTCAGGCATGTAATTGCATTCATTAATGTATGGTCTGTTTTTGAGCATGTGACGAGCTATTTCATGCCCAAAGAGTCCAATATGACATCTTCATGTGAACAAGTAGCACTGAAGACTTATCGGAGAAGGGAAAGACAGGAGGAGGGAAGGAGGAAAGAATGAAGTTCCACTTGTTTAGATAAGAGATGATAAGCGAGTGGATCAGGGTCTTAGGTACATCTAGGGGGAGGAATGATCTGGTCCTAGAGAGTTCTAAGGTGGAAGTAGCAAGATTTGGAGAGGGACTGAATGTGGGTATTGAAAAAGAGGGAGGAGTGAATGATATAACCTAGACAGCAGACATACAGGAAAAAGTAAAGGGTGAGGGTCAGGATTCCCAAGATGAAACCACAGAGGGAGCGTAGTTAACAAAGTCTTTTTTATTAAACACCGGTTACACAGGTTTCAGGATGCACTATGGTAGGGTATGGCAGAAATAGCAAAAGATCTCAGTAAACAACAGATGCTGAATGGAATGGTCTGCAGGACTTTACCACAAGGTAACACACGAGGTGCGATGGTCTGCGGAGCAAGGCACTGAAGATAACAGGCACAGGATGCGATGATCTGCAAGACTTTACCACGAGGTAGTGGAGACTGCTGGTAATATTCTACAACAATTGTTGATAATACTCTGCAGCAGGATGATAAGAAACATTGGAGAGCTGAAAGCAGGTACAGAGTCACAGACAAGCCGAGTCAGGGGTCACAGGCAGAGGTGCAAAAACAGAGAGACGAGCAGAGGTCAATTCTAGAAGATCAATCAGGAGAGAACACAGGGAATGGCAACAGATGATCTGGCCAAGACTGCTGGGAAAAGCAGGCTTTTGTAGGCCAGATGCAGGTGTTAATCACCCTGAAGTAATGTATGTGTATATATATATATATATATATATATATATATATATATATATATATATAAAGCATCTGTCTGTAGTACCACTGTTCCACCATAGGGACCACAATGGTACTCAGGCTGCTCTCTTACCTTCCAGAACTGCCTCAAGAGGTCCAACATAGTTCCTGGCAGACAGGAGGCAGATCGTGGCTGTGAGGTTGTCAACAGAGAGATGAAGGGACGTGGGGGTTAATCAGGGTGGTGGGAACACAATGGGCCTGAGTCATTAAGGAGAGGAAAGCAAAAAAAGGAGTCAATGTACTCCGGGACTGACCATGTTACAATACAAGGGGTGCAAATTAGGGTCTTATTTTGTACATAAGTTAAATACTGTCTGTTTTTTCTTCTAGCACACAAACACTTGATAGCTTTATTTTTACACTGAAATTTACAGTTGATCTAGGACATGCCCTACCCCCAACTATAAAAATGTCCCCACATTTGAAATTTACCTCCCCCTCAAATGCAACATGGTTTTGCCAGGGTGCAAAGTTACTCCTTTTCTATGCTTTCCTCTCCTTAATGATTCAGGCCCAATAAGTTTAGTTTTAAACATAATGGGTCCTCCCCTCCAAATAATATTAACCCTTGTGCTGCCAGCCTAGTGCTGGTTAGAAAAAAAATTGGGGGTGAGAAGTGCATTTATTGTGATAATGGTTGTGAGCTGGAAGCTGACGGGAACGCCCTTACTATACATTGCCTATGTTAATCCACCCATTCCCCACCCTGTTCACTCCCCTAAAACGTAGGCTGTAGTAAGCCTTTTTTAAGCCAAAAACCAGCCAGTAGGTACGATCAAAGCAGCCAGATATATGCCTTAATGACTCTGGCCCAATAAGTTAAGGAAATGCTGGGGGATCTAACAGGAAATGGTGAAAAGACAGCTGGAGGCTTGAAAGTGGGGAGAAGGAGAGAGAGTCTGGGGAGGAGAGTTAGATCTTTCATCAGCATAGAGATTATGTTGAAGTCAGATGAGATCACCAAGGGAAGAAGTGCACAGGGAAATGATGAGGGGCCAAGAACAGAGCCTTGGGGATAACTGACAGGTAGAAGAAGTGGAGATGTAGGGTTAGGGTCAGGTGTATAGATGGACAAGGAATGATTGAAAGTAGGAACACCTCCACAAGAGGACAGTATCACACAGACCAATGGAGTAGAGGATTTTAGAAGGAGAAAATGGTGCACTGTGTGAAAGGCAGAGGAGAGTTTCAGAAGGATGAGTAAAGAGAACTGACCCTTCGATTTGGCTGCAAAGAGGTCACCTTGGTAAGGGTAGTTTCGACAGCATGGAGGGGATGAAAGCCGGATTGTAGTGGGTCCAGGAAGGAGTGTGAGGAGAGGCAGGTGGTGAGGCAGTTGTAGACAATTTGTAACTGAAGGAGCTTTGAAGGAAAGAAGAGGAGAGAGAGTGTGGTAGATGGTCTAGGATAGGTTTTTTGAGGATTGGAAAGATGAGGGCATGCTGGAAGAGGGAAAGGTGCCTGACGAGAGGGAAAGATTCAAGAGGTGGGCAAGATGGGAGCAGGTACGAGGAGAGGGAGAGCAGAGGAGACAGGTGGATAGGGAGAGGACAGGAGAAGGGCCCTGATGTCCTCCTCAGAGACTATGGAAAAGGACTGCAGAGCAGGAGACTGGAGGGGAAAGGCAGGGGTGGATTAAGCGGAGCCTGAAAGGAAACGATTACCTGATGGATAAGTTCAATTTTGGATGAGAAGTGGAGGGCAGAGATAGAAGTGGGGAGGGAGAGGAGGGAATTTAAGGTAACAAAGAGAATGTCTTACTTATTTAGAAGCAGGACATTTAGATACTCTGAGCCCATTTTTATATTGTTTTTTTTTATCAATAAAAGGAGTTTATGTTATGAGCTGTTGTAGTATTGCACGATATAGTCATGCTTTTCCAGCTTGACCCTTTACTTGAGCTGCTGATAATTTCAGACAATTGCTGGGAGAAGATACAGATGGTGATTTTTATCCTTCAATTATGTTTTCCATCTGCTGTCTTCTTGTCTGTTGAGTATTTGACTGACTTGTGGGACAAGTTTAGATGCCAGTTCTACTTTCCTCCATTTAATCACTTTCCATCTCAGTGATATGTGAATGTACAGCTGCTAGATATCTTTGGTGCTGTCTCACATCTGATTGACCTACATGCAAACCTTTATAATTCATTTTTATTTATTTAAGTGTATATTATTATTTTTGATTTAGGTCCTTACTGCATATCTTCCTGTTACGATGTGGTTTGTTGGAAGAATTTTGATTTAAGAAAAAATGTTTTATCTTTTAATTTAGTTCCTCGTCACTGCCTTATCATATTTATGATGTCACTAGGTTTCAAATGCCCACTACGATTTGAGTACTATATTGGATGCCATTTACTAGAGAGGTTATCAAACCAGTTATAGGAGCTAGGGAGAGGGTTTCAATAACCATAGGATTTAAATTCAGTTAAATGTAAAAGTCTACGTCCAGGTGGCTAGAGTCTTTACATAACATTCATAAAAACACATGCAAGTGTTCATCAAAGAACAAATAGCACCTTTAAAAGAATGCAAGTAGCATATAAAAATACATAGCTACAGTAAATATATTTCTTACAAACTCAACTGCACTGATAGCAGAAGTTGTTACACCTTGGATACAGACTGAAATATGCTAGGTTTGTCTAAATATAGTCTTTTAAAATAGGAATGTAATGATTGAGCAGTTCATCCAAATTGTTGATGATTAATATGACATAACCAGTATTTCAGGCTTGACATTGGGTGCAAAAGTTGCAGCAAAGGTTTGTTAAGGTGGCCATTAAGCACAGGTATTTTATGAAAGTTTAAAGCTTCTAGCTTATAGAGGACATGTAAAAAGAAAGGTAATAGTACTTAACATGTGCACTAACTAATCCACTTTATTTAATTATAACTTGTTTACTTAGTATTATGTGTCAACTCCTACCTTTTTCCCCCCACCTCATCAGTAAGGGAAATGTTCTTATTTGCTAATTAAATATACCTTTATGGTTCATTTAGAGCAGACATCTTTTAGAACGGAATGTTAATGTTATTTCAGAGTTATTTGCAGGCACACAAAGGAGCAATAAAAACTAAATGGGTATGCTCTATTCATCAGATGTTCTGTTTATTCCGGAGGTTTTGCTTGATTCTTGCTGAACTGATTAGGAAAATACTGCTACCACATTTATATCATAAACAAATATATATTATAATATATGGTTGATGACCTGAGTTATTATAGGATGGTTGAGAAATCTTAATAACAGTAAACCTTAGTTGTGTGATTCCTTTGTAGTAAAGTATAGTTTTTGTTTATTTTCAATTGCACTGTACTTAAGTCTTGTATGGTCTCTTGCACTTATATGATATATAGAGTTTTTACAGGCATTTAATATCTACAATGGACATTACACCAGCAAATATTTAATGTTAATTGTCAATGCAAGCTATAATGACCTTAAACCGGGACATGATAGCACCTATGTTGTATTTATGTTTTATTGTTCATTCAGTGTGGTGTGTTCTCTTATTCATCACATGTTTATCATCACAGTGAATCCTTTTCTGTTGTTACTTTACACAGGGACATGTTCACACTCAGATCAGTGTTATTTTATAGTGCCATTTCTGTCACAAGATACCAATAGCCTGGGGTGCTCTCGATAGCATTTAGCAGCCTGGGTGTACTGTGTTTAGTAGAAGTGAGGGTAAAAACCCATATGTAGAAACCCATATGCCTAAATATATGACTTCTACTTATAAAAGAACAAACGCAGGGGCCAGAGGCGGAACTAGCGAACTGTGGGCCGCCATGTAGGGAAGCTGAGAGGAGGAAACCGGGGCTCACAGCTCGTTAGTTCCCCGTGCAGCTGACCCCACTATCTCCATGGGTCCTGGTGCACTGCACCTGCTGCACCAATGGTAGTTCCGCCACTGCTAGGGGCTGTTTAGCTTTGCTGGGGGTAGGTTATCATATGCAAAGGGGACTCCCCCTAGTAATGCAAATCATCCCAGATTGGCTGGCACACATGGCTCATTATAGAAATTGTAGGGGGGGGCAAGCAGCTTAATCACTTGTCAAAATCCTTCAATATGCAGGGGCGCACTTAGGGGGGCCTAGGACACATTTCTATGGGCATCTGCATATGTTTTCATGAACACTGGCTTCAAAAAAATGGTCACTGTCACTTTTCTCTCTAATGTATTATTTTTACAGTTTTTTTCTGTTGTTTTGGTTTTGTTTTTGCTTTATTCCAAAATTAAACAATTTCAAATCCCTCTAGAAATCCTATGTTTACTCTTGATATGATTTATCCCATTCCACTTCAGTAAAGTCTGAGGGTATGTATAATTAGGGCCGCCATCAGGGTGGTACAGCCAGTACACATGTGAGGGACCTGGGCAGACTAGGGGGCCCGTACAGACCCATTAGCTTGTCTGGGCCTCCACAGCTGATATTGGCCTCACCCAGTGATTTTCCATGATATGGTGACTCGCAGTCACTGATAGGCTTGGTGCGTGCAGTGTGGTGACATCATCACAGTGCGCTGCGCTCTCCCTGTCTATCAGTGGCCGGGAGCCGACACATCGGGTCAACAACAGGTAAGTTAATTGGGCAAATATTTTGATAGTGGGGGGTGAGCAGAGCATATATTGTGATAGTGGGGGGGTGAGCAGAGCATTTATTGTGATAGTGGGGGGGGTGAGCAGAGCATTTATTGTGATAGTGGGGGGGTGAGAAGAGAATTTATTGTGATAGTGGGGGGGTGAGAAGAGCATTTATTGTGATAGTGGGGGGGTGAGAAGAGCATTTATTGGGATAGTGGCGGGGGGGCATGTACGGTATTAAAGTAATTTTATCGTTTTAAAATAAGCATTGCCCAATCAATTGAATGTGTGTCCAAAGCACAAAGTGATTTATTTTTAACAGATGTAAATAGTCAATAATTCAATACATTATTATATCATGATAAAGTACAGTACAGCACAGCCAATACCAAAAGATAAGTACATACCAATGCAATCGCTTGCGCTCGCTTGCGCACCCACGGGACCCGATGGACAATATTCTGTATAGAATATTGTGTCAGAGTTGACTGAGGCCCCAGTGAGATGCAACTAATATATATACAGTCAGTGTTTCATTGTGAACAATAGAGATGACGTAGATTGTTTCTATAGGTCCAGACGTTGGGTGGGTCCAGGCCAGACAGGTAATAGGTTGATTCAATCTAAGGAATCCAAAGGTGAGGGTCTTCTCTCCAGGGGGTCTGCTCCTTTTCATAGCCAGTATCATACAAAGGTTTTACTCTCTAATATCAATAACTAAAGTATGCAATGTGCGATCTCTTCGCCGACTGCACCGGACAGCTGCTGATGATTAGGGCTTCAATATGATATCAGGCATGACACCTTTCCTATTACCTAAACCTTTAATAACACTACAATGTACATAAAATCAACATATACATATACTAATAATAAACCGAATACTATCTGCTCCTGAATTACAGTGTAACAGAACCAATATGAAATTATATAAATAACTAACCGTCGTAATGCGAGTGTGTGCGTGCGTATTTTACCGCAAACCAATATTAAACCAATATACTTTCGTTCATCCAATTATACGACTTCAACAGTCCACCCTTTGATAGTACAATAAACTATCACCTTAAAGATGTTATAAGCAGGTTCTCAGTACCACGTTTCATTGTTATGTAATACAAATCCCCTTTGGTGTATGTCCACACTGTTTGTAGATCTAAACAAGTTATCATAAGAGAGAGTCTTAATCCTCTAAACGACTTGTTCTTTTACTATAAACCGTACACTTCTGGAGCTTGGAGATAACTTTTTGTATGCCCTTCGAGGGTGCAATAAAACACTTAATACATTATTTGGAAAGGTACATGGTACAGTAGAACGTGTATCAGCTATACAGAATTCTCTACTACAGTTCTTCAAGTTTAACAGGTTCTTCTGTCCAACGCATGTCTTTAAGCTCAGAATACATTTAAACACTTCATGTTCATCAATAGCATCATCCTATGTCTATCAATAATGTCATATGCAATCTCCTTCAGCTTGCGTTAATATACACACATCTAATAATGTCACCAGTTCTTTTCATCAACACTTGTGGGCGGGCTATTGTCTGTTCGTTCTTCCCAGTCTCCCAATACCCAGATTTAACAGTGATCGGCTTGTAAAGCATTGGGAGACTTCAGGCTAAGGGACCTAGGTGTCCTACTTTTTCCCCTAGTGACCTCCCACCCATAGTTCGGGTACCTCAAGAATATTTAGTGGAAAGAGAACTAATACTACTTGATATAATCACTGAGGCACGCGTGAGCACGCCCAGCACTTTGTTTGGTCTAAAACCTTACCCTCCCAAGAATGATAATCATTCTCAAGGATGCCTGCTCGAGTCCGGATATTACTGGACTGGCATCGCTGGGTGTATCTCTTTTTTTTTTAACTATGGGGTCGCCGTACTTACGGATGTAATGCTACTCAGACAATAGCCCCTCGCACTTTCTCCAAGCTCCAAGGTTTCCAAATTTTCCTTTACCCCTGAATTGAATAGAGTAATTGACTGGACTGATTATGCTACTAACTTCTTCCTCCCCAATACCTCCTTATCACTACCTGAACCAGTCTCTGTCACCTGCCAATAATTGAAAGAATTAACCGCCCTGAGAAGAAAATGAAATGAGAGAACACAAAACAGGAAAAACTACAACTTCATGCTGGACAACAGTCTTAGCCTTTGGCTCAGGTGCTACTAACTGCATTCGAGGCCTTCCAGTACAGACTCATGAGTGCCCTTGGACCCTTCTCTGAGTGTTGGCCCCTCTGCAGTGGGTGGTATGGGCACCAGTGTGTCTCTGCTACCCTTAAAGCCGTGAGGCTGGTAGCCTACACCTGGTACCTGTCTGGCAAATAACCTAAGCTTAAGAAATTTCTGCTCCACAACTTACTCTCCCGATCCAACATCCTGACAGTTAGTGTGACCTTTCAGGAAACAGTGTTTCGGACGTTCTCGGTTGCTGTCTCACTATTTACCTTCTCTCAAGGTCTAACCTAGCCTCCCAGTTACAATCTCATCTCACGAGGGGTCAAGAACATTTCAAAAACTGACAGGTTAGGAGTCTGCCCAGGGGTGATCTCTTGGTAGCGGGAAAGGACTAGTGGCACTTCAATCAAGTTCCAACTCTTAGTCTATTCTATTCATTCTACCGAGTACCACTACTTTATGTTCACACTGGTTTATGGCTAATTGAAAGTATGTGATTTGTTACCATACTCATACATTATACATCTATTATCAATAACATGAATACCCCTATCATCTATTATAACTCTAGGACTATCACATTGAATAACAAAAGCTTTGAGTATGATACAGTAATACATTAGACACATTTCAATACACCTCTACCCAGACATATTTCATTGGTACACCTGTGTATACTTGAGGATCCTGCATGGTGGTAATTGGATGACGTGTATTTGTTTTACCTGGAGGAAAACCCATCAGCAGGAGGGATATGGGATGGCTCTATTGGTCTACCTTGTCCATCTCTCCAGAGTCCACCAGACTCCTCACCACATCTCTTCACCTTCCAGACAGTTTATCCCTCGGGTAACACAAATCTTCCTATATTAACCAATATGTGTATGCGTGCATGTGTGTGTGTGTTCACCTTTTTAAAACTAAAACAATACAACGAAAAACAAAACAAAACATAGATTTGTTAGCTGTCACATAAAACCCTGCTGTCTATTTGACAGCTATGTTCTCCCTGGTGTGACAGCCATGTATGATTGTGCGTGTAAGTGTGGACCTTACTAGCAGCTACTTCCGTTGGTAACTGTGTCCCTGTATAAAGTCCTCTATGTAGTGTCCTAATCATGTGCTGGTATTGCTATAAAACGATTTCTCAGTCACCTCAACATCGCCCTCTAGACTAGAAAAATGCTAAAGACCAATGTATATCAATCGATTTTCCCTCTGCCAACTCACATGTCATTCTCAGTACCTCATATTCAGCTACTTGACTAAGTGGGAAAGGCAAAGAGGTCTCTTTCTATAACACTTTCTTCAAATATAACAGTATCCAGTACATGCCTGTCTAACAGTGAAAATTATAAAACATGAAAATTCTACATTTTCTAGGGTTTCACATTATGTCGTATCTTGTGGTAAAAATCCTACTCCAATGTTCTACACAGAGATGCATATCTGTATGCCTATCCTCTAGCAATCTCCTGTCTCCACCCTTTGTGCATCCATAAAAAGGCACATTTTTGTACAGGAGGCACGAGCCAAAACAAAAAAACAAAACAGATATGCAATCTATAACACATGAATTGTATTTCCACAACAGAACCTTTCTGCTTAAAACCAGCAGTTTCTATACACATGAAAACAAAACCCCTGACTGTTTCTGTAACTCATATCAATCTAGTGTGTGTATCTCTGAATTTGTCTTATGTAAAAACATAAAAATATGTTTTAGCCCCATTGTTGAGACTGTGTCTGATTTTATCTCTACCAGAGCAGAGAGAGAGAGAGAGAGAGAGAAAGAGAGAGGGAGAGAGAGAGGTAGAGAGAGAGAGAGGGAGCGGGAGAGAGAGAGATAGGTAGAGAGAGAGAGGGAAAGAGAGAGAGAGAGAGGGAGCGGAGAGAGAGAGAGAGAGAGAGAGAGAGAGAGAGAGAGAGAGAGAGAGAGGGAGAGACTAGCGTTTGTGTAAAGAATGAGAAATAGGAAAGCAATGAATGATGGGAATACAAAGGTTTGAATACAAACATACATGTAGAAAGGGAGATTTTTTTACAACAAAATGACAGCTGGATTGGACTCTGACTCTATGGGGAAATGGCTGTATTCATTCCACTGTTCCCCTTAGCTATTTGCTAACTATGACCCCTCCCTATACTTGACTAGGGGTTCTTAACAGTGCAATCCAGTGTCGTCCGTCATTTGTTCATTAAGAACTCGGTATCTGACTACATACCTTTTCAACGGACTTTTCTAATTTATGATAGAGAAATGAAAAAATGTACTCTTAGTGACTCTTATTTTCTCTGAAATACATAAAACGATATTTTGGAGCAAAGTATGTACATACTTCATTGTTGGATAATGATTCTCAGCCAAACAAATTATCATGAGTCACTGCAGCCTAAAACAAAAGAGTGTTCCAATTGTCTATTGTTAATTAGTCTTTCAAGAGTAATTCTTCTATTTCTCTATCTCACCCCTTTTAAACACTTGTCTATACTTCTTTTGTGTCCCTTTTATCTGTGAAAAGAAAAACAAGATAGTTATCTTAAAACAGCAAACAAAACAAACATTTCTATTCTTTGCCGTCGGCTAGCGATTTAGGAAAACAAACATGTGACAACATAAAACGAACAAACAAAATCAACAAAGATTACTTTTAAAAAAATAAGTTTCTTTCTACATTTTGCACCTTAATGCTCACCACAGATTAACTCTAGAGTCGGCTATATTTCTCCCCCAGAATATTAGTTGTTACAGAGTGTGCAATCAATTAAAGGGGAACCTCTGAGAGAAGTGTACGCCTCCTTTGTGGATGTCTATGTGATTTCCAACCCAGGTATTCATTCTTCTCTCTACACAGTTCCTACTCATGTGTCCCTTCTTATGGCAGTAGAAGCACGTCCCTGTCATGTCTTCACAATGTTTTGCTAGGTGTCCTATTTTATTGCCTTGAAAACACTTCCTCAACTCGTGTTGTTTCTCTTCCTTTTTACAATCTTTCCTAATGTGTCCTTCTTCTCTGCAATTGTAACATCTCACTATTCTGGGTTTCCTGTTATGTGGGTTGTATTCTGGTGGTCGTGTGTGCAGTCCCTCTAGTGCTGGGATACTTATCATCATTACCCTATCACTTAGTGTCTCTTTCTGTTTGTTTATACTTTTATCATGTTCTATAGCTGACTCCCTGAGAGCACTTACAGTGATTCCTTTCCAGTATGGTAATGAAGTTTGCACCCTTCTTTTTAAGTTTTCCCTTAGGCCATCCATTAGAACTTTAACAGCAACCTCTCTGTAATATGGATTATCTTTTATGTCTGGTACCCCAGTATATTTGCCCATTGCTATCAAAGCTCTGCAAAAATAGTCTGCTGCATTTTCACTATCTTTTTGCTGGATACTAAAAATTTTACTCCAGTCCACTATCACTGGGAAATATGTGGCCAACTGTGTGATTATATGTCTAATATTGTCCTGATTATCCTCCTCGGTTAAGAATTCATCCTCCTCCAACATACAATCCTTAATGAACTTTTGTATGTCAGTATTGAGAGGAAGACAGGTCTTCAATAATACTCGCCAATCGTTATTAGTTGGCTCATACACATTACCATAATATCTAATAAACTGCTGACATTTGGTCAAATCTTTCCTAGGATCAGGGAAATCAGACAAAATTGAAAATGTTTCAGACCTAGTGCATGGATCATGCTTTGCTACATGTTTTAAGGGAACATCACTATTCCTGTCTGCTTTCCCATTGGGAACTGCTGCTGTGCAGACAGGATGTAAGTCTACCAAATCACTGAAACTAGTTGCTGAAATTGCTGCTGCAGTAAAATGGATGTCTCCCCCTGTGTTAACCTTTTCATTACTCTCACCACTTTCAGCAGCTGCCCCTGCTGGTGGGACCGTTCCTCTTCTTTGTCCTGAAACATTACTTTTAACGTTACTTAAAACAACATACAAGTTACTAGTTAGTTTTTACATTTTTGGTATTGGCTGTACTTCCCGCCCCGACCGAATTTATCGGGGGCGTGTTTGCGCTCAGTTCGCCACGCTTTGCAACGCACACTTCCGGAATGCTTGTTTCCGGTACGCTTACTTCCGCTGAACACGTGTTTTTCCTTACACTCACTTCCGCTGTGCGTTCGCTGCTCTGCCACGTGTTACCTTCCATTTGCCACGATTTTAAACAATGATTATGTGCATTTCTCACTTTCGTTGACTTAATCAACCGTACTTTATCTTTTACGGTATTTAGCACCTCTGCATTAAAACTCCCTGTTGTTGGGAAAGGCCTATCACATTCTTTGGTCATTTCGACCCACGTGTCACAATACACAGTTGCGTATGCACCATATTTTGCACACATGAGAAACCTCGCTGACTCAATAAGACCTTCCTTAGGCAGTAAACTGGCAATCTCTAGCGTATGCCTAGCACCCATGTTGCACAATATACTTTCTACCCGGAACACAGACACACCGCAATGCTCTGTTCCTTCCGGCCAAATGTGAAACACAGACACACCGCAATGCTCTGTTCTTTCCACCAAATAATTTCAACTCTGTTGCTATACTCACCGCTAGAGATCTATAATCCTCGGTGAACGTATTTCCTTTAGCCGCGCTCACTCGCTTTTCTCGCCCCTGGTGAGGGTCCCTAATACAGAAATATCACTGTGGGCCCCAAGGGCTATCAGCTCCTCGATACCCTGGCTCAACCACAAAAATCTGCTGAGTTTATTATCGCTGGGAGCGCAAAGTCGATACAATCAACCTGCCTTTCCAGTATAATTCCTCCTAGCTGCTTCACCAATTCGCACTAACGGTGCGACCGGATCGCACTGCCTACCAATACTAATTATTAGCAAACCTTGCGATCTATTGGTAGCGCTTTGCGAAAACCCAGTTTTCGCATTCGGTATACCTGCCCTGTATACCGTCCTTCAGTTGGGCAATCCGCCTCGTCAGACAGCAACTGAGCACCTCAACAATAAAACAGTGTATCTACGTTACAACATCACACACTATACACCTTTTCTGCGCAGAAAATCAAAAGTTCCCAACAATAGTAATAATGTCTCAGAGGCTTTCACAAGTAATTATACTATGCATGTATAATAACTATCAAAACAATTGTTCAACCACGTGGCAAATCTACCGGAAGTTTGCGTACGCACAGCAGGAAGTACACATACGCACAGCAATGCAATACACTTTAAACCATTAAAACGACAATAAAAAGAAACATTTTTCTTTCTTGTCCCTAGATTCTAATTAGCGTTCCTTCAGTCTATGCAACAACGGACATTCGGTTTCGCAACACACAGTGAACCACAGGTATTAGACGTATTACGTTCTTTCCTGCTTTATACGACGCGTCCGTCCATCCACCCTTTGTTGAGGAACCGAATATCGTAAGCGTTGCATACCTGCCGGTAACGTAATTCCTAACTCACGAGCCCCCATATTATTAAAGTAATTTTATCGTTTTAAAATAAGCATTGCCCAATCAATTGAATGTGTGTCCAAAGCACAAAGTGATTTATTTTTAACAGATGTAAATAGTCAATAATTCAATACATTATTATATCATGATAAAGTACAGTACAGCACAGCCAATACCAAAAGATAAGTACATACCAATGCAATCGCTTGCGCTCGCTTGCGCACCCACGGGACCCGATGGACAATATTCTGTATAGAATATTGTGTCAGAGTTGACTGAGGCCCCAGTGAGATGCAACTAATATATATACAGTCAGTGTTTCATTGTGAACAATAGAGATGACGTAGATTGTTTCTATAGGTCCAGACGTTGGGTGGGTCCAGGCCAGACAGGTAATAGGTTGATTCAATCTAAGGAATCCAAAGGTGGGGGTCTTCTCTCCAGGGGGTCTGCTCCTTTTCATAGCCAGTATCATACAAAGGTTTTACTCTCTAATATCAATAACTAAAGTATGCAATGTGCGATCTCTTCGCCGACTGCACCGGACAGCTGCTGATGATTAGGGCTTCAATATGATATCAGGCATGACACCTTTCCTATTACCTAAACCTTTAATAACACTACAATGTACATAAAATCAACATATACATATACTAATAATAAACCGAATACTATCTGCTCCTGAATTACAGTGTAACAGAACCAATATGAAATTATATAAATAACTAACCGTCGTAATGCGAGTGTGTGCGTGCGTATTTTACCGTGCGAACGCACCACGTCACGTAACACGTGGCGTAAGCTTCGCAATACGCACGGC
The DNA here is from genome assembly GCF_038048845.1 of Mixophyes fleayi. Taxonomy (NCBI): domain Eukaryota; kingdom Metazoa; phylum Chordata; class Amphibia; order Anura; family Limnodynastidae; genus Mixophyes; species Mixophyes fleayi. Next base: position 383,175,319 of record NC_134402.1, on the reverse strand, counting down.
AAACCAATATTAAACCAATATACTTTCGTTCATCCAATTATACGACTTCAACAACGGTGAAGAGAAAGGGGGGCCCTACTAGATTAATTAGTACAAGGCTTCCCAATTTCTGATGGCACCCCTAATCACCCTTTATTATTTCACTGAATTAGTCTGGAGTCAGTTAACCATTTAGCCAATGTGTGGATGTCATACAGAATGAATGTGGCCCCTAATATGTTAGCCAAATCCTGGACTATCCCTTTTTACTCCCACTCTGTTTTGTACACATAAATTTGTCATAGTTGGAAATACTAGCTGAAAAAAATGTTGAAGTAAATTTCTGGGGTTGCATTAATTGCAGAAAGTAACTATAATATGCTTTATGGAAAATGTTGCCTGTTTTTTCATATATAATTCTCATAAGATAAAATTATATTTTTTCCAATGTGCAACCAAAATAATGCCGTAACTCTCCAGAGCAGAAAATATTTAACATTTTCATTGGTAAATTAAAACTGGCTACACAAACAACATTTTCATGAATGTTCCTGGAACATTGTGTTCTAAAAGATATTTTCAATGAACGACATGTACACAGGGGACAACCTAAGGGGGGTGAAACAACTGCTGGTGCAGCAGATGCTGAACACCAGGCCCCGGATCAGAGGCCTGCCTAGCACGACATTTAGAAAAAAATAATAATTTCAGGCCAAACCACATTTGCCCTGGGCGCCGGTCTACATGAAGTGCTGTCCAGTGGCTGTAGCTCCAGACTGTACTGGCTACACTGCAGCTGTAGGGAATCTGATACCCTGATACAACTAAGAGAATTCAAACATGGCATGCAGCAACTAGCCCGAGCAACACCACCTCTGGCACTGTTCTGGACTGTATGCCATTCACAGCAGGGCTTTTCTTCTCACAGAGTGCTGTGACTTGTGGCACTATCTGCTGATTGTGCCAGAGCTAGTGTTTCTCCAACCGGCCACTGTTATGTGTGAGTTCAGTGATTCATCGGACAGACCTAAGTGAATAGGAAAAAGGTACTGTCATCTATTTGTCTATGTCATTTCTGGGATGTGGCGAGTGGGTAGGTGGGGATATATTTTGCACCCCGATTCCTTAGTTCTGAAACATGTAGTGATACTTCTAGGAATAAAACAGGATCATAAATAAATACTGACTGTTTTTTCATGTAGCACACAAATATCAACTTTAAATTTCAGTGTACAAATAAGCTATCAAGTATTTGTGTGCTACATGAAAAAACAGCCAGTATTTAACTTATGTGAAAAATAGAAAACTAATTTTCACCCCTTGCATTTTAACATGGTGTTGTCCAGGAGACTTAAGTAGGAGATGGAAGGGGCAGTCATGCATAAGTTTAATACAGTAAGCATTGTGGGGCAGCACAGTGGCGTAGTGGTTAGCACTTCTGCCTCACAGCACTGGGGTCATGAGTTCAATTCCCGACCATGGCCTTATCTGTGAGTAGTTTGTATGTTCTCCCCGTGTTTGCGTGGGTTTCCTCCGGTTGCTCCGGTTTCCTCCCACACTCCAAAAAACATACTGGTAGGTTAATTGGCTGCTAAGAAATTGACCCTAGTCTGTGTGTGCCTCTCTCTGTCTGTCTGTCTGTGTGTGTATGTTAGGGAATTTAGACTGTAAGCTCCAATGGGGCAGGGACTGATGTGAGTGAGTTCTCTGTACAGCGCTGCGGAATTAGTGGCGCTATATAAATAAATGATGATGATGATGATAAGCATCCTAATTTGAGTTGGACGCGTCTTCAGATACACTTCTTTTGCAGGTACCAGAGGCTTGGTGTAAAATAAGTGCTGATGGTGATGACACCAATGGCACTATCAGCCTTTATTCCAGTACTTTCATTACGTCACAGCTGTATTATGTCAAGCTGTGGCCATCTACTTGAATTCCTTATTTGTAATTTACATTGGGTTTACTGCTTGGGTTTAGAAGGCAATAAATGGATGTGGGGATATATGCATTTCCTTAAGTTTTCATTACATTTTAAATGTTTTTCATTTGTTGCTAACACTGTCAAGACGCTATACTACACTATAGTTAGTAGCATCTCTCTGCTTTAGTTGGGTGTAAGTATATGTATTTGTATGCTTAACGTACGGCTTGTGTAGAAATACTGCTGTGTTTTCCGTTGGATGTATTTTGAGATACAAGCGACTCAAAACACAAACGTAATGGTTTTAGTGACCAAGGGCCTGATTTATTAAGGATCTTAACTTAAGAAACTTCTTATTTAAGTCTCCTGGATAAAACCATGTTACAAATACTTGATAGCTTATTTGTACACTGAAATTTAAAGTTGATATTTATGTGCTACATGAAAAAACAGTCAGTATTTAACTTATGTGCAAAACAGAATACTAATTTGCACCCCTTGCATTGTAACATGGTTTAATCCAGGAGACTAAAATAAGAAGTTTCTTAAGTTAAGATCCTTAATGAATGAGGCCCCAAATTTTTATATGCACATTCTGGACCCTAAATGGTTCAAAATCTAAGTCCGGCCCAATGTTATTATTTGTGAGATGGTCATTATAAAATAGACGGCTCAAAATTAGATAATTTTGTGAGTTTTTACAATTTATGCAACAAGTTGCATTCACAACAGAAGTTATTGTACATACTGTACACTTAAAATAATACTGTGAACCCCTGTACTAAAGTACAGTATATACAGCAGACTTAATTGATAAAGTGATGAGAAGTGACAGAATCATTGTTTAGCTGTGTTGGTCATTTTCTCCGGTATTCACACGGAATTTTAATGGTTTGTAATCAAAGAGATACATAAGGACCTGTGTGTTTAAACGTACTATATAAAAAGAAGCGTGATTTCATAACATCAAAGCATGGTCCCTCCCTCATTAATAGGTAATACATTAGCCAAGTGACGCTTGAACCCTTTGAAGATAACAATGAAGGAAATAAGAGATTGCTTTAGATGACAAGTTTAAGTCAACTCTATTTTTCTTTTAACTTCGTGTTATTTATAGTGTCAGTAATTACATAAGCGAGAGCCAGTGCAACCAAGATGTCATCAAGAGGTAAAATGCTTTGAAATCTGCCATCTGTTATCTTTAATAGTGTAATTAGGAGGTGCAACGACACAGTACAAGACAAATGAGTCACTAGACCTCCCGTAGAAGACTTGTTCATGTGATAGGTAATGCATTCAGTTGTTCCTTTTATAGAACTGGCCATTAAAATAAAGGGCAGTTGTACAACAACAACAACAACAACAACAACAACATACAATTATGAAATAATTATACATGTTCAGAACTGTAGTATTTGGTCATTCTTTTTTATTTGGACTAATGATTAATTTTAGACAAGTTTTTGAGAGCTCCCCTGCACTCCTTTCTACAGTCACTGTAGCATGAGAGCGTAAGAAATGTAGGCACTCCTAATGCAGAGCACAGGAGAGGGCAGAATGTTCCTGTAGACAGCACTGCTTGTGAGTTGGTATACACAGCCAGTAATAGTACAATAAAAGTTTTGTTATATTAAAGGAACACTATAATCAAGACGTATATGTTTATACTTATACATACATACATTCATACATGAATGAGACAAGTTATTATCCATGCATGCCAGCATCTTACTGTTTTCAATGTTAGTTTTACTTCTTGATCATTCTTTTGTTGTAGTCTATTTAACATGATAGATAGTTGTTCCCACTCAAATAACAAGTGCAAATAATGTTACCCATATTTTATTAAGTACTCATAAAAAAACCCCTCCCTATAGTGAACTAACTAGGGATGTTCACTGACCCCCGTGTTTTGGTTTGGGATCTGTATTAAATTCGCGCTTTGATTTTGGTTTTGGCAAAATTGCTAGAAAATGCTAAAACCACATCATTTGGCTCTTTTTTTTGTTCCTACAATATTATTAACCTCAATAACATTAATTTCCGGTCATTTACAGTCAATTGTTGTCAAGTGACAAGAACACTGCTTCCCCTGTTTCTGTGTGTTTGCAGTTGCACTGGATCTCCTGGAGAGGGAGGTACTTATGGAATCCAAAACCCGTGAGGTCTGACGATGCAACAATAACGTTTTGACTCGATTCAATTCTGAGGGCGAGCGAAAGTACTGAGCAGGCTCGACTCGGTACTTGGATCTGCTATGTTCGGGTGAGCTCGGATTTCGGAAAACCGAGCCCGAGCATCTCTAGAACTAACACTGTCCAGCCGCATCTTTGCTCTAAAGTTATGTATTTGCATGCCCAACAAAGAAATCCTGACGTGTTTTGTGAGTGAGGTAGTAAGGTAACAGGGAAGTACTAGTAACAGAGAGTGTTAGAGCATTTTCTGAAATTACTATATTTTACAAAATTTAGTGAAACCCAGACAAAATATCATTATTTTTAATGTGTATGAGCACATATAATTCATTAGGGAACATAAATGCTCATATATTCCGTAATTTGTGTAGAATCGCTCTGCTCATGCCCAGAACCAGACCATATGCCAGTGAACGCTAGAACATCCAATTCATCTTCAAGCGCAAAAGACACTTATGACAGGATACTATTTCATGGGCAGAACGGGGAGGGGAATGGGCGTATGTAGTCAATATACAGTAAGGGTGTGCCAAGCTCGAGCACATGCACCAGCATCCAACTGATGCTTTGGGCATCTCAAACGTACGTGTTTTTATGTTGCATTAATTCAGGGCAGGTGTAAGTGCCGAGTGATAATGATGATGGTCACGTATGCATGTATTCATTGAATACTTTCTGTGCGTTTTACTGGAACTTTATATTCCACATATATATTGGATTTATCCTGCAGAGTATTATCTGTCAGAGCAGAGTGTTTCTAGACTCGTATTCAAAAATGTTGAATTCAACAATGTTGAATACAGTTGTGGGTATCCCAAATTATATACATTTTCAAAAAAACATAATTTACGTTTGTTTTGTGTGCTTGAATGAATCTGGCTCAATATGTTGTTTTCTGATGACATTTTATAGCCTGAAAAGCACAATGACAAGTAAAAGGGCTGTTGAGCAGTTGCCAATATTGACAATAGGTGATTATGGCAATTGTGTTTGTCAGTTTGATCAGCACTGCATATCACCTCTTGTCCTACCATTATCAGTTGCTAGAGTAGTTACCAAAAGCTACTTGCTAAAGTGGTCACTATGATCAAACATTCTCTCTACTGATACAGTATGAACCATGAGAACACTTATGTATTGCAGCCAACAAAGTAAAGCAAGGGCAGCACCTATACGTAAGAACTGTAATTTTGTATGGCGAGGTCTATAAACAGGGAACAACTGTCTGATTCATACATTCAGAAAATAAACAACTAGGGCATCATAATTTTGTGAGCCACATACAATTTGGTCCCAGTGCACATGTGTGAGCTGTATGAGTTTAACCCTGTATGTACCCATAAGGACAGATGACAGTCATTACTGTCCAATTGCTGTACAGTACGGATGTTTAGATGGATATTAAGCAACTTCCCCTGAGCTGTGCACATATTTAGGGTTAGCGTCATTAGAGCTACTAATGTGTGCTTTGTAGCTGTATTTTTGCACCTACACAAAGTACCATATCTGGTGCCTAGTTTAATATGAAGACCTATATCTGGATCCAAGTCTGATATCATGAGCCGTATGTTATGACAAGTATAGTTAGATACTCCGGCGCTCTCTACCCACCAGCTTCATTATGCTGGATCTCATCCATGACATAATCAGTCTAATGTGTCCTATACATGTCTGGTATAATACAAGACTGTTGACAACTCTCTATATATAAGCAACTCCGAAAGCGAAAATGTCTCTTAGGAAAATGAATACATTTGGTTGTGTGTTTTCTCCTTCCCGTACCTCCAAACTGTTCCAATTTAGGTGAGCAGTCCCGATTTTGAGGTAAATGCTCAGCCTTTGTGTTGATCAGGACTTTTGTTCTGATTGCAGGACAGTTGGGACATGTATACCATTAAAGGCCCACACCTGCCTCTTTTGTGCGTGTCTGTCACAAATAGACCCCTCTAACTTTTCCCTGATTTAATATCTTATCATATATTCACACAGTCAAACAATAGATCACCTCTATTTGTCAGGAATCCTCTCCTAACTGCCTTTACCAGTCACAACCCGCAATCTGCGCATTTGTGACTTGGAAGTGTTTACTGTATGGGGTTACACATGATTCCAGCACTCAATCTCCCTCTCCCTATCACACAGGTTACAAATTTGCTGACTCGCCCACTAACAGCGCTCGCACAACCACACCCACTTTGGTTTGCCACCAACTATTGAATAAGAGCAATAGAACCCAATATACTGTCTCACAGTGGCACACAATGAGCACTTCTGGTTACACACAGTTAGCAAGGCACACAACAGCAATCAAAGGGTTAACACTTAACCCATCAAGGCTCTATGACACAAATGTACATGCAGGCACAAACTCAGCTTGGTATACAGATGTATTCACAATTCACCCCTTTAGCATTTAACGGTTTTGCATGGTCAAGCAATCTATCTCTTCTAGATAGGTAGTGAATTTGTTTAGAGAAATAAAGACATAACTTATTAAGCATAACAGTTTAAAATAATGGGATTAAATTCAGAGTATACCTTACAGATAAGTGGTATATTCTGCGCCAAGGGAAATTGGCTTGAAGATGGATAGCTTATCAATGATGATGGAATTCCCAAAAGACTTACAGTTTGTCCCTTCACAATACAGGTTTTACAGCAAAATCAAATTAGACAGCATTCACAGGGGAAGCGTGGATGCTAATGTGGGGGCGGAAATGTCCTTTAGGTGTCACCTAAGGCTTGTTTAAAACTGTTCCTAAATTTTGACCTGTCTTAACGTTTCTCAGATATATTCCAGAAACGTAATTCCCCCCTCAATAAACCAGTCATAATCTCCCATCTACCCATCTCTCCCATCTACCGAATATGATGGAATCATAACAATATGACGTACCTTTCCCAAAGACATGTGACTACAGCTGTTCCCTTGTACCGCTAGGATCTGTAATTCACAACCCTGATGTGGTTTCTGCCCCTCAGTATGAAGTGCCGTACGGATTTCCCAAGATATGAAATATGAAGACTTTTTATTTGAAGTTCACATTTCTATATACCTGCATAGAGAGCCTTCATTTGTTGCCTTTGTCTTCATAAGATCTCAAGCTGTGAACAGATCTTTAGAGTCTTTCGCAGCATCAAAAAACTCTCCTAGTTCAGGATGCAGTTCACCCCAGGGGACTTTAAAGCTGCTCAGCTTTCCCTGAAAGTGTTGCTGTTATCATTTAACAAAGAGGTGGGCAGAGCATCAATTAAACACACACCAGACTCTCTGACTTTACATTTTACACCTCAGTATCTCAATTTATCAATGGATTCATTTGATATAACATATTTACGCTGCAGTTATGATTAAGCCTTATTCCCCCCAATTATGTTATTAGCTAATCCTTATAACTGTAATTCCTCTCTGTTCACTACAGTGACATTGAAAGGCTGTTTTTAGAGGAGGATGCACTTCCAAGAGGATGTGGTATGCACCAATGTGAAGTGGCCACTCCCCCTGTAGCGTGCGCACAGTGTTTGGATTTGCCTTCAACTTCCTGTGTAGCTCCAGCTGTTCTTCTGTTTCTGTTTTACAGATAAATGCTGCTGTTATAGTTTTCCTCTGTACACTGAATACGACTGAGTTCTTGTTTCTCAGATGTTCATCTGTCCACATTTACAAAGGAGTGGAACTTACAGATCGGTATTGTCACAGCAACCACTAGGGGACTATGGGGTATATGCATTAAAGCAAGTGTGGCAAAAAGTGAGGTTCATTTGCATATATTTGCCTCTTCTCAGATGTTTTGTGACACCATCTGCCAAGGGGCATGCTGAAGGATGAGTCCACACCGAGTGAGTCTGCATAGACATGGTTATGAGAATAAATTACCAAGTACTGCTCGCTCCCCTCATCCACGCACCATAATCACCTCTAAGGTGGCAGCAGTCAATTCCACTACGTCCTTTAACAGAACTGCTGCAAATGTAATAACATAATATTACATATGGCGTGGTCTCAGAAAACTGAGCATTCTAACATTGGTACATAGAGCCCCATGTGTATTTGGGAGGAACATTGCTGCTTGTGTCTGTAGTAGGACCGTTGCTGCCTGTGCTACAATGGTCAAAGCTATGTTGAGCTCCCACACTTTGTGCTATATAGTACACTATTATACAACTGTATCGCTCTCATATACTACTTTGTCATATAATATACTGCTATAGTAATTACAGACAATTAAAACAAATTTTCTACTTCCCTTCAACTACCATGACAGTACTCCAAAGTCCATGAGAGTTTATTCCTGTCAATGTGTTGTCCAGGTATTCACAACAAGGAACATTTTAAATGCATCTCTGCAACGTCAATGTCTGTGTTGGAAATGAACATGACACTGGTTGTCCATTGACCAGCATTACAGTGCTATGAGGATCCACACCCTGGAACCCCAAACGTTCTGGTAGTGGTTAGGTGGGTTAGACTAAACCTTGTTTTTTAGGCGGAGATATCCATTAAGGCATGGCCCATTCATATCTTGCATTGGGACCATGAAAGTTAAAAGTTTAAAAAGTTTAAAGTTCTGAAACCTAAAAAGAAAAAATAGATATCAGTTTCATCAAACAGTGGAGAAATAATGTTTAAAATAATCCACAATGAATGCTGGAAAGCCTATAGTCAAACATTTCTAATTCTCTTATTTCACAGTTCAAGGACTGAACTGGCCATAGATTAACCTGTGTAATCTTAGTGTGTATGATTAAAACAAAACCATATTACTATATACTGAAGTCCTCAGACTTTTTTTCCCATAAGTATTGGTTTTTTTTCCCCTGCATTTGAAAGACCATTTTAATGTAATTTACTCTTTGCAGTAAATCCTGATAAAATTAATTGGAACAATGGAATTTCAGGAAATAGAGCTACAGGGAATTACAGTTTGTTTGGGAATATATACGCCCTTACTCCTACCATTTATCTGAGGGCTGTGTTATCTCATGGAAAACACATTGCATTTTGGGGCAACTACAAGTCACTTTGGTCTCTTAGGTAATTTATTATAACGTATTTACTGTAAGTCTAGACAAGTTGTGAGTAATTGGAAAATATTTTCAAACCACAACCATCTTGAAGGCAGTTTCCTTCTCACTAATACATAGGGAGATCAAAAGGTCAGTACAACTGCAAAATGTTTATACCTCTGCTACAATCGAAAAGTGTTGTGTGCTGAAAATTGAAAGGACACCTGTTTTTATGATTTGAAAAAGTTTGACTTTTCCCATTGTGATTTTGGAAATGTTATCTTAGTATTGTTTGCATAAAAAAACTAAAGGGTAATCATTAGCAGCCATGTAAAATCGCGCTGTTATATGTCACTACAGCCTTATTCATACAATAGTAAATAAAAGTAACACGTACATATTTGTGTTTTATAAAATAGAGTAGATTGCAAGCTTTTGGGTAAGGCCTTCTTACATCAGTCAGTATTAACCAGTATTATTTTATTACTGTGTTTGTTCCCATTTGTAAAGCGCTACGGAATTTGCTGGCACTATATAAATAAATGACGATGATGATGATGACAGAGTAAACTTGTTCTTTGAAGGCACCTGAAGGTATAATAAGTATATACACAATCTGCTAATCATACGAATCATTATTGTTACTGTTAATTACTACCACTGTTTACTAACAAGTTTTACAAAGTTTTAATAACCACTTCTAATACTCACTTTTTTTAATGTTTGTATATATTTTCATCAAATTTATTTGCTTCTTGTTCTTCATATCTGACCATCTTTTCTATATTTGGATCTTGCTTCTTTTTTTCCCAAGTTTGGCAAGTTTGTCAGATAACATATTAATCAGCTTCTGCATTATTATTTCCCTTCTCTAATTAAATTTTCTGTATTTTTTTTTAACAGTACATATTTACCACCACAGTTAGGGCCTCATTGTTGGTGGAGAAAGAGAATGTGCCGGTCAATTTCTTCCTATTGGATATTGGTCCAGCACTCTGTCCATCATCTTCATCTCCCTTGGACTCATTGGCTTGGCTCTTTTCACCTCTTCCAATTGCATGTCTTCTTCTCCTTCCCCCTCCACTCCTCCCTCACTTTTATATTTCCCTTGCTCATCTCACGTACCGCTGGCAAGAGTCTGGCTCCTCTCTGTTTATATAGATGATTCTAGTGCATACGTGGACATTAGCAGTTGGTATGGACCAATCACAGCAGCTCTAGCTGCAAGGTGGAGCAATGTGGGCAAACGTTTATTCATCTACAATGTTCGGCCACAGTGCTATTTGCAGCTCTGCTTTTTATTGAAGTTTTCGTATTTTCTGAGTGGATACAACGATTTCTGTAATTTCATCATTATAGTAGCAATGTAAACCCTGCTTGTGGGAATCAAGGTCAAAAGATTATTGAATTATGAATACATTGTGAGAGTGAGCCTTCCCCATTATTCAGAGGCTATTGTAGATTGGGCAAAAGGGAAGGTACAGAACACGAGGACTGTGTTCAAAAAGAAACTTAATAAGTTAGAAGCCTCCAAAAAAATCAGGGGCAGGGGCTAAAGATGTGTATGTGCCAGCTTTGTGGTTCTTTGACCTCTTGCAGTTCACATCTGAGCAGGAAGTTGCAAGAACATCTACTAGCAACGTGCCTCAGATGGACCGTAGTTTCTCACCAATCCATCTGGAAACAGAAGACATACCAAAAAACAGCATAGTAAGTAAACTTACAAAATCAATGATGTGCAAATATTTATTTTCATACTTGACAATTAGTTCAAATTGCAAAATGTAATTCTGCCAGGACACAATACTCTCACTATTAAAATATTCCAAATACTCCTCCCTGTTTACTTTTGCTGTTTTGTTGGCATCATCCATCTGGGAAGACTCCAGCGGTGTCAACCCTACCATCAGCTACAAATACAAAAGGCCTAATTGTGTTTCTGTGTGTGATGGCAAGTTAAGTACATTGTTTTTAAGTTTGTCATGGAAGGGAGTCTGCTCCAATGCCTCACCATCTGACACTTTTCCATTTTGACCAATGTCTACGAAAATAAATTCATATGACGAGCTGTTCGTTTGCTTGAGGTGGGCATTTTATTACAGTAAATGGTAACAAGTGTACAGTTGTGAACGGAGTTCCTAAATGTACACTATACACAAAGCTGAACAATGGAGTGAATGGCGATGATGGTATTTCCTGTTTCTGGATGTATGTTTGTGGCTGCTGGGTGCGCTAAGGTTCAGCCTTTTATTTAAATTAATGTAACATATTGCTGCAGGAATGGCAGATATCTGTACATTGTGGATGGAGTTACGATACTTTGAGCCGATGATTATGACAGACAAAAATCACAGATCTGACGGAAAATCGAGTAAAACGTGTATAGTGTGTACACATGAATGGGCGTGCTGATTGGGAAATTCAGTCGTTGGTAAGATCGTTAGTGATATCGGAGAAATTTTCTGTAGTGTGTACCCAGCTTTATTGTCAGTCCTGAGTTTGTTGAGAACATTATATAACAGCGGAGACTAGCAGATTCAAATCCTATTTCTTATTTGATAATTTGTGAGGCGCACATTCCTATCTGCAAAGGATTGAAAACAAAGAATACCATTTCCTTTGGAATATAATCACTGAGGAATATATTGCTTTAAAATAGCTAAAAACAAACCATAAGGAAAGACATACAACATATAACTATGATCATACCATTTATTATAAATGAGAATATATACAAATAAGCTTGCTTAGGAGGCAGCATATGAACAGGTTCTGAGTTACCCCCAGTTTGTGTGGCAAAAAATGATTTTTGCTTGTGAATGAAACACAAAGAAACATGAAACATATTATTATTTTTATATCAGACAGAGTTAATAAATGTTTTTTATACACGCTTCTCCTATTTTCCTTACCTGTAATTTAATTAACTATATAACAATCTTTTTATGGAACTGGAACCGTTAAGTGATTTTAAAGTTTATTAATACAGATGAAGCTTTTATTTTTATGTCTTGCGTACCTTGCTTGCAGTAACTTCAGTGTGAATTGTGTTGGATGTTTTATGCGAGTAAACTACAACATACATCCCTACACAAAAGAAAAAGTAGCAGTTTAAAGAAGCAAAATATAATTTGGAATTAGGGGCATTATTCAGATTTAAAATTTCATGCAAATATTTTACTGGTGCGGGGAAGTCTGTTATAAACTGACAGTATGTATTATGGACTGCGTGATTTGTTTTATGTACTGTGCTCATTTCTTGCTCAACTTTCCATATATTATATATCTATACATTTTGCAAACGGGCCCCAACATTCCAGGATCCAGATAAGAAACCAGGTAGGAGAGAACAGTCCACCAACAACCTCGTCCTCCTATTTCCTAACCTTTCTTGCTCTCTCTGTTTTGCTCTTTGTTTTCTCCTTTCCTTTGTTGTCCTCTATCTCTCACATACATCAATGTCCTGTCTATCCACCTTCTATGTTTCCACTTTCCAGCTTATCCACCTCTTTCCTGCCATCATCACTCTTCCTCATCCTTTCCAATCTTACCTTCTCTTCACAGACTTTCAGGACAGTGAGAATCAGCTCCAAGCACAACGAACATACCAATCTTTCATCTTCACATAAGTGAAAACATTTGTCTTCCAGCTGATGCTTATCGATGAATTGTATTGTTTTCTTCTACCTCGACTTGCCCCACAAGGTAGCCATGACTCCACATCTAGGGTGCTTCAGTACTGTGGGTTGGAGCCATAGTATGCACTTGCTCTATACCTCCACAATACACCTCTGCTTCCATCAAGCCCAGGGAGGATAGAGGATATTCACTATATTTTTATGTGAAAATATAACTATCTGAGTAGTGGGGAAACTTGTAACTTGTCCTTTAGGAAAGTTTAGCTAGTTGTTAACAGTTTAGTTAGCATTTTTGAAAAAAAACCTTTGCAGTCTAGATCTAAAAGGAGATTGTTGCAAAAAAAGCACCCTAACTTTTTTTACTAGTACTTTCCGTGTGGCATCTCCTAATGTTCGCAAACCACCAAAATCAAAACATATAATTTTTTAAATCTCCCTGTTATAATCAGGAGTGCCAAAAGACCTGTGCACGGACCTTCTTGGGTGGCGAGAAAGGTGGGAGCAGACGGAGCTGTACATATTCATCACCACAGCTAGGGCCGCATTGTTGGTGGAGAAAGAGAATGTGCTGGTCAATTTCTTCCTATTGGATCCAGGGCCATCTTAACAACATTACGGGCCCCCAGGAAAAGCAGTGCACCGGGGCCCCTAGATATAGATATAGATATAGATATAAAGATGTATATAGATACAGATATAGATATAGATTTATAGAGATAGATGTACTTGCTCAGTGACCCTTGAAGGTCTTTTTTTTGCAGGTTTTTTTCTTTTGCAGGATTATTTATACTCATTAAGAGCCGTGCCTATGGGGCCCCCTTGCCCGTGGGGCCCCCGGGCAGCTGCCCATTGTGCCCAATGGAAAAGATGGCCCTGATTGGATCATGTGGTCAACATTCTATATGCAACATGTGCGGCACCAACTTCTGACAAAGCTGCATGCAAAACCTGAGTTTGTGGAGGGGAGATTCTGTGCCCTTAGACCCCTCTAAGCTGTGCATTCAGCCTAACAAGGGATTCCCGAGAATTGGCCGCACTGTGGCCCGAGGTACCTTTGCGGTGCCATTTGTAACTGTACTACTCCTGTCTCAACTACTATAGTATTGTTTGTTTAGTCCAGTGGTTCCCAAACTGGGTGCCGCGGCTCCCTGGGGTGCCGTGGCAGTCTCACTGGGGTTCCGTGGCTAGGGCCGGTGGTAAGCAAGGCAGGGGCAATTTGGTAATTATTTTGACTTGGGGGTGCCTTGAAAATTAATGGAGAGGCTAAGGGTGCCTCGAACTGAGAAAGTTTGGGATACACTGGTTTAGTCTATGGCTTTCATTATGCTGCTTCCCGACTCCCTCAGGATTCAGCAAGATCATACAACTCGCACCTGGATTCTCCTCTGTTTTAAAAACCACTTGCCCAGGTCACCCAAGAAGATGTTATTTTGTTGCCATAGTATCTGGCCTGTTGCCCAATAAAGGTTGAGATAATGTGGCCAACTTTAATTGGTGCACCATAAACTGCATCAAACTCTGTCACCTATGTACATTGTGTTAACCGTGGCTGCTACCCATGTTCCAGGCTGAAGAAAGAAACATTGTTTTCAACAGTATTTAACTGGCTTTGTTCAAAATATCTGAGACATACATAAAAAAAATATGATAGGAGATAAAATCGAATGCTATAACACTGCAAGTATCAGACAGATGAATGTTATTAATAACAGACTCCAATATCTTCAAATAGAATCTCATATCACAGATGAATTGTGGGAGCAGAAATGGTTTATATTTCTTTTCAATAGGAGGATGAATAGTTTAAAACATATTATTTCCCTTGAGAAGTGAAAATGGAAAAAAGTATATCCGTGAAAATCTTTCCACAATTAAATTAGGGGAAAAAACACTGTCAATATTGAATGGTAAATCCGTTGCGTAAGCTCTATCTATCATGTAAAATTCATCAATGTAAATGTTTCTTCATTGCAATACAAGTTTATTATGTATAAGTTAAAAAAAAAAAAACAATTTCAGGGTTTATGAAAAATGAGGAATTCTGGAAATAAAGTCCAGCTCATTTTCAAGATTTATTGCATGCTGCGCTTAGTCCTTGTTCCTGTAGATCTGTTATACAAAAGTCTATAGCTCTGACCCTGCAGGCAAAGTAATATAAAATGTGCCCATAAATTTACTGAATACGCCACTCCAGTCTTTGCCTGCGTCCATATTATGTAAACTTTCTCAAAGAGACGATTCATAAAACAAAATCAACAGTAATGAGTTTCAGTACAGTATGCGGCAACAGCTAACAACAACTAATTCTTTCATTCCTGGCTTTTTAAAACTAGGCTAAATTGAGTTAATTTCAAATACAGATTATCAGAGTAAAGAAAATGAAGACTATTTAATTCTAAGTGCCAGATGGTTCTAGCAGAGGATAGACGTGCAGAAGGCTCCTAATTATTGCATTAGAATTTCTGATGTAAAACAGGGGTAATATTTTTCTCCTCCTTTTGAGAACTAGATAGCACTGAAGCAGGTGTGGAACACATCCTGCCCTTCAATTGAGTCCTCATTTCCATCTTCAGCGCGGTTATAATGACAAGTGGCAGTTCATTTGAAACTCATTTAGAAGCTGCATTCCTGTAAAAATGCAATAAACTTAGGTGTTAGGCGTCAGCCAGCTCTCTTGATATGACAGGGAGAAGAGTGGATTAAGTTGGCATACACCAGTTCTTGCAATTGCTTTTAACTCCCTGGGTTGCAAGAGCTGTTTTTTTTTTGTGTGAAATGATTCAGTGTTAGTGGCCACTGGCCAACAAATTAAAATGAAACAATTAAAGGTCGAAGAAACATAGCACTTAACAGAATATTGAAATCCAAAAAGAGACATGTTTAACTTTTCACACGTAGTAAGTGTTTTACATGAAGACGCTAGAGAATGTTTCACAGTCATTTAGGCCTCACAGATATTTTAAGGCAGAGATTATAGTTCTATTCCCAAAATGTGATTTTTCATATAAACCTCATGGTCTGTTAAACTCCAAAACTTCTCATAGAAATACTTGAGGGAGGAATTGTGGTGAGGTTGGGAGTCTCCATCTTATTTTTGAGAGTTGCCCACGGATTGGATCTTTTGTGGGTGGAAATTTTTGTATTGATCCGTAAGGCTGTGAATGTTGATTTAAACCCTTCACCCTCGGTGGCTCTCTTGCATCACTAATCCCCCGCCCCCAAATCCAAAGTCATAACAGATATATATTGGGTAATATTCTTATTGCTGTCAGAGCTGCCATTGCTCAACATTGGAAATCTTCCACCTGGAACCCAACCTCTAAGCCTGTACTTTAGGAACTCAGGACTTTGTTCGTACCCTCCTCTTCGGCATGCTGCTCTCCGCTGTCTTCTTGGTGGGGGCGCTCTTAGCCCTTACAAGGACTTCCCGCCATTGATATCTTCTTTGGCTTGATCCCGACGTGTTCTGTCTTCTTTCCGGTGGATGCTTCTTCTGTGATCTTCTTGTGGCGGGGTAGCTTCAAGCCCTTACAAGGGCTCCCTGCCACGGCCGTATCTTCTGCTCTCGACCTGGCACCTCCAGACGTCCCATGATGTCTGTCTTCCTCATTCGCCGTCGGACTTGTCTTCCAAAATGGCCGCGCCCAGCAA
The DNA here is from genome assembly GCF_038048845.1 of Mixophyes fleayi. Lineage (NCBI taxonomy): Eukaryota > Metazoa > Chordata > Amphibia > Anura > Limnodynastidae > Mixophyes > Mixophyes fleayi. The sequence goes on along the minus strand of NC_134402.1, from coordinate 383,158,925 downwards.
CTTATATAGCCGTGGGCACGCTGACATCACGTGGAGCTAAGACACTGCGTGGTGATGCAGCTAACCTTCATTGGCTCTCTGTGGCACCACAGTTTCAAATGGTCGGAGGATTGGCTCACCTTTCAGGCCACCGATTGGCCAACAGGGGCAAGTGAGCCCTGATTGGCTCACTTGCCCACTGTTGCCAGGACTTGCAAGAGAATACATGAACTTACCTTTGCGGGATCACCAGAACGGTAAGTGTAGTCTTCTCTTCTATCCTTTCTTCTTGGCTTCCATCTACTGTACACCCAAGTGGAACATACTGTATTTTTATGAATATTTCAAGATGAAGTTCAAAGTAGCCAACCATATCAGTAGGTTGTAGCAGTGGCTTACCTTAATGGACATAAAAGCCATGCTACAGTGGCCAACCTAAAGCTCCTAGAAACACCCTGGCTATTACTGACAAGGAAAAAGCTAAAAGACTGAAACCACAAACCAAAAACCGTATTAGCTTAAGTGAATGCAGAAGACTGACCCACCAGCAACATATTCAATTCTAAATTTACAGTGAGTGACTTGATCCCCACACCACCAGAAAGGTTTGCTTTGTAGAGGTTTAGTTATTAGCACCTAAACCAGGTGATGGGCAACAGGCAGCTATAGGACTGCCTACAGTCCCCCAAGCCTTCACCTGTGTCATCCAACCCATTCCTGCTTTGTCAAATTTGTATGTTTTAGCTGGTAACACTTGTTTTAAATGCCCATTGATAGGAGTCTCTTTGGTATAATGTATTGTTTTAAGCTATTACTGAGATTAGGGGTAATGTGGCCCCTGAAGTATATCAGTTTGCTTATCACTGATTTACACAATCCAAGCAGCTAACTACATGAGAGACCTGACAGTCTCTTTGTTTGTGCTATAAAGATCAATGACCCCACCTTCACCAGCAAGCAACCACTTTGAAAAAGGGCAGACAGAAAGATGTTTTCAGGTTTCACAATGCTTGTAAGAGATATAATATATCGGCAGCATGAGAGGTGACAAGTATTTCCCAAAGCACCCACATATTTATCCCCACACATTTCTATGGCTTTAATTTTGTTCTGGGATCAGAGGATTTTCTTCATTGTCTTGGCTAAATGGGGTGACTTCCCCCTGAAGACGATATCATAGACCTGTTGATAGCTGGCATATGCCACCATCAAGGTATGCTACACAGTTCTTCAAAGCTGCACCCGCAGCATTGAACATAATAGTACTGACCTAGTCAATAAAACATTGTCCCAGACATTGACATGTCCGAAAACCGCTGAGGAAGAATACGCCAGAAGGATTCCAGACATGTCCCTAAAACCCATTTCAGTTGGAAAACTGACCTTTGTATAGAATCCAAGTGGAAACACAACTAATTGTTTGCCAATGAGCTCTTCAAGCACTGTGTATCCTATGCAAATTAAATTGGCCTCGTTTATGATGTGCAAAATGCCTCAGTTTGTATCTGTGCCACTAGATGGTCCACCATGCCCACATCAAGGTGCATGCCTACTCTGTGCTCTTGGAAAAACACCTTTCATTAAATAAATCTTTTCTAACTTTCTCTTAAAACATTGCACAATTTAGCATCATTTATTGCCTATATTAATCCTGAGAATGATGAGACATCAGGACTGACTTTATTATGCATATTGCATTAAGTATGCACAATGTTTTTTTTTTAACTGAATATTTACAAAAGAGGAATACAATAAATTCTGCTTAAAATAATATTTAAATGATAAAAAGGAACTTTAAAGAGGAGTTCAAACTGTAGCAATGAGTTTGACATGAGATCAGGGGGTAAATTTATCAAGCTGCCGGATTGGAAAAGGGGAGATGTTCCTATAGCAAGCAATCAGAGTCTAGCTGTCATTTTGTAGAATGTACTAAATAAATGATAATTAGAACCTGATCGGTTGCTAAAGGCAACATTTCAACTTTTACAATCACGCAGCTTGATAACTTTACCCTAGATGTTAGATGGAGATGACACCATGTGATTGTCTTACTTCCAATCACTACAACTTGGAATAAATAAAATATAAATAAAGTTATTTATTATCCTTCGGTGCTGAAAAACAACTACTATTAACTGGTGCATTCAGGGAATGGATTGACTGTAATAAAATGACTGAAAAAACTAAATAAATAATAATAATGTTTATAGTATAAGGATATGCAGGCATAATATAGCAATTGATGTCAGACTATTTTTAAATAAACATTTTCAACCTTTTCATTTGGCAGTATATATGAATTAATGAGAAGTTTCCAGGATAACAAGTTCCATTTTCATTTCTGATACAAAAGTGACTTGACAGAATGGAAGCACAAAAATAACATTTATTTTCTATGTACATAAACAATGTAATGCTATTTACCCATGGTAATTTCTCAGAATAATGTTTGGGTAAAGTTCCAAGTAGTTGCTTCTGTTTAGGCTAATATTTATGCTGTTGAAAAACAATCTGCATTTATATGCAGTTAAACTGCTTAGTAATATGATTTATTTTGCAGGCATCAAACCTTTAGCCAATTGGAGGACAGGCAATGTGATCACATGATCCCATAATCCCCTTACATTACTACCATGCTAATCATTTTATTAGGGGCAATTTCAGGTTTGCTGGCAGAACTCAGTTTAGTCAGCTCCATTTTTTGTGCTAATTTGACCACTATGGACTGGTCTATTTTAAAGTATACCTGTTACCAACACATAGTGGGCTCAGCTATTCATATGAATGCAGCCTAGTAATTCACTAATAACCAGAGCTGCCCATGAAGTGCTTTAGTGATGTCACTAGTTATGTTTTAATTAACCTGCATTTTCATTATATTACTGTAATGCAGCACTTTCGGTGCACTTTAAGATATATGTAGGTCTAGGCAGTAGTTGAAGTGGACATTTAGAAGTGGCGGTATGGAAAATGTGAGTGAACGGAATTTGATACAACTGATACAAAAGTGGGCTGATATACAATGGTGTATATATACCACCACTTCTCCTACTGCCTTCATTATAAAACTATCACATTCCATTCACTTACATTTTTCATACTGCCACAATTAAAATGTCCATACCATCGTTTCTAAATTAACTCTTTGACCATTCATGTAGACAGTGGGCTGCAGGCCGCCAGTATCACTGAAAGACATTGCTTGTAGCCTCCAGCGCTGTGCCCTTTGTCACTCTCTGCTTTCTTCCTTGTCATGTGACTTCCTCTGCACATTGGTCTGCACACCAAAGAGAGGAGAAGGGGGGGGGAGGGGTGTAGTGTATTCTACAATATATGCTATCCCTCCTTTGTGCACTCAGTGCTCCGGACTAAATGTAAGAATTTATTAAAGTTTACTAGATCAGCTAGTGAGTTGGGACATGGAGGGGGGGAGTTTGAAAGTTATTTGGGGGGTGGTCTAGGGGGCATGTTGGTGGCATGTGTAGAGTTGTGAGTGACATGAGGAGGGTATATGTGTAGGTCTGAGTGACATGTTGGAAGGTCTGAGTTGCATGTGGGGTGGTGTGGAGGGCATGGAGAGGTCTGAGTGGCATGTGGATAGTTGTGAGTGGCATGTCTAGAGGCCTGAGTGATGTAGGGAGGTCTGAGTGGCATGTGGTGAGGTGTGAGGTCCTGTGGGTGGCATGTGTGTATGCCTGAGTGCCATGTAGATTGGTGTGAGTGGCATGTGGGAGACGTGCAGACGTCTGAGTGGCATGTCTAGAGGTCTGAGGTATGTGGGGTGGTCTGAGTGGCATGTGGGTAGGTCTGTTTGTATTTTGCTTTTTATGTTCATCATCATCATCATCATTATTATTATTATTATTATTATTATTATTATTATTATTGTTATTCTTATTATTCTAGATGTTGGTGTAGAAAGACTGGACTATCAACACTCAGGAGTGAAACATAATGTGTTTACTCAGCATAACATATATAACAAGAATGCAGAATAGAGAACAGGAACTTCCCAGCATGCCTAGCCAATGAGCTCACTTCCTGCCAGGGTCTGACAGCTTAAACATTTACAATAATTATGTTCAAGATGTGGGATTTAAAGATGTTGTTGAACTACAAGTCTCAGTAATTGAAAGACTGTGTGAAGCCAAAGGTTCATTAGGTCTAACCATCCCCTCATTGCAACCTCCTATGAAAGGCTGTTATCACATCAGTTCCAGCACTCCCATAAGAAAAAATTGGGTCATAGGTTCTATTCTGACCAGTGTCCTATTTGTATGGAGTTTGCATGTACTACCTACGTTTGCATGGGTTTCCACTCACGGTCCAAAACATAATGGTAGGTTAATTGGATGCTCAAAAAATAGATCCTAGTATGTGCATTTGTGTGGCAGGGAATTTAGACAGTAAGCTTCCATGGGGCAGATATTGATGTGAATTACTAAATGTTCTCTGTACAGCACTGCATAATATAGTGGTTCTATATAAACAATAAAACCATACATATTTTAAGTGTACAGTTGTGCAATATATTTTGTAGTATATCAGTTCTAACAATGGAGTTTACAGTTCTAAGCTTCATAATTAAACATTTGCTCAACAATCTTTCCCTGAACCCCACTACTATTCCAAAATAATTCCATACCATGGCTTCATTTCTTGCAAGCCTAGACATTATGTATATGGGTTTGCTGTGCCCATATGTGAATGAAATATATGATTAGGTACAACTTTCTAGTACTCTTTAGGACCCCCACTTTCCCCAGAACAGCCTGAATTCTTTATGGAATGCTTTCGACAAGGTACTGGAAACATTCCTAGGTCAATATTGACATGACTGCATCATGCAGTTTTTGCAAATTTGTTGGATGCACATCCATGCTGTGAATCTCCCATACTACCACATCCCAAAGGTGCTCTATTGGATTGAAATCTGCTGACTGTGGAGGCTACACTGAATGCATTGTCAGGTTTGTGGCTTAAGAAGACGTGGGCTTTGTAACATAGTGTGTTATCCTGCTGGAAGTAGCCATTAGAAAATGGGTAGACTGTTGGTATTAAGTAGGGAAAACATTCCCCCCACAATTATGCTACCACCAACCTGCACCGTTAACACAAGGCAGGATGGCTAATTATACCACTTTATGAACCTGCCACCTCAATTCAATAATTAATAGGTGCAGCTATATACTTTTGTCCATATATATATATCCATAGAAATTGGCTGAAGGAAGAGTATGTGGACAAAAGTATATGACCGCACTTGCTAATTATTGAATTGAGGTGTTTCAATCAGACCCGTTGCCAGAGGTTTATAAAAACAAGCACCTAGCTATGCAGTCTTCATTTGCAAACATTTGTGATACAATATGGTTCTTTCTGAAGAGCTCAGTGATTTCACGCATGGTACTGTAAGACGGTTCGTGAAATTTCATCCCTTCTGGATATTTAACTGTCAACTGCAAGTGATATTATTAGAAAGTGGAAGCGTTTAGGAAGAACAGCAACTCAGCCATGAAGCGAAAGATCCCGTTAAATCACAGAGTGTGGTCAATGACTGCTAAGGTGCATGGTGCATAAAAGTCGCTAACACCCTCTGATTCCATAGCTGAAGAGTTCTGAACTTCCACTGACATTAATGCAAGCACAAAATCTGTGCAGCGGGAGCTTAATGGAATGGGTTGCCATGGCAGAGCAGCTACATGCAAGCCTCAAATCACCAAGACCAATGCCAAGAGCCGAATGTAGTGGTGTAAAGCACACCGACATTGGACTGTGGAGCAGTGGAAACGTGTTCTGTGGACTGACGAAACACGTTTCTCTGTTTGGCAGTCAGATAGGCGAGTCATGTATTGGCGGATGCCGGGAGAAAGTTACCTGCCTGACTGCATTATGCCAACTGTGAAGTTTGGTGTAGGAGGGATAATGGTATGGGGCTGTTTTTCAGGGTTTGGGCTATGCCCCTTATCTCCAGTGAAGGGCAATCTTAATGCTTCAACATACCAAGTAATTTTGGGCAATGCTATGCTTCCAACTTTGTGGCAAAAGTTTGGGGAGGGCCCTGTTCTATGCCAACATGACTTTACCCCAGTGCACAAAGCAAGGACTACAAGGACATGGTTTGATGTGGAAGAACTTGACTGGCCCGCACAGACACCTGACCTCAACCCCATCGAACATCTTTGGGATGAACTGTAACAAAGATTGCAAGCCTCGCCCAACATCAGTGTTTGACCTCATAAATGCTATACACTATGAATGGGCACAAATTCTCACAGAAATACTCCAACATCTTGTGGAAAGTCTTCCAAGAAAAGCAGAAGCTGTTATCTCTGCAAAATGGGGAGCAACTCTACATAAAAGTGTAAGTATTTGAATACAATGTCATAACAGTCCCTGTTGGTGTAATGGTCAAGCGTCCGAATACATATATATCCAATATATATATATATATATTTTGGATCTCTATATCTATATCCTAGAGCATCACACTGCCTCCACCGGCTTGTCATTTTTCCAAAGTGCAACCTGATGCCATCTCTTCACACATACCCAGCTGTCCACATGATGTACAAGAAAGTGTGATTTACCAGAAAGGACACCTTCTTCCATTGCTCCATGGTCCAGACCTGGCACTCACGTGCCCATTGTAGGTGCTGTCGGTGGTGAACACGGTTCAGCACGGGCCCTCTGACCAGTCTGGTTCTATACAGCCCAATACACAGCAGGCTGCAATGCACTGTGTGTTCTGATACCTTTCTATCATAACCAGCATTAACTTTTTCAACAATTGTGCTACAGTAATTCTTCTGTGTGATTGAACTAGACAGACAAGCCTTCGCTCGTCACATGCATCCATGAACTTTAGGCGCCCATGATTCCTACTGCCTTCACTGTAAAACTATCAATTTCTATTAATTTACATTCCTATTACATTTTCCTTACTGCCAATTTACATACCGAAATTCTAATTTTCCAATTCGACCGTAAATATCTCTGCAGCATTTGGGAATATATCAGAGTACATTAGGCACAGTGAGTGCAAGAAAACAGCTGCTCAGACCAAATGATGTCCATTCACAGAAGTGCCCCCCACTGATTTATTACACTAGTGTTGTGACTTGATGGAAAATTCCCTTCAATAACGTGCTTCTTTTGAATTACTTTACTGTTTTCCATGTATCAATATTAGTGTAATGTACAGTTGTCACAAATAATAAGGGTATGGTGTAGTAATTGTTTTTATCTTTTATTTAAAAGGTGCCACAAGGCTGCTGCAGAGCCATACATAGGGGTTTAGAACATACAACCAAATTACATAAGTGCATACAGATAAGAACAATGGGTACAGATAAGCAGAAGAATAAATGCATGGATTCAATTAATAGAACAAATAGCACAGTATACAAAAACAAGCAAGCATATGACAACATAGGTACAGAGAGGAGGACAGATTGAGTGCAGACATGAGACATAGGGTAGAGGACCTTTCCTGTGAGAGCTTACATTCTAAAGTGAGGGGATAATGTGAAACAAAAGGAGCAATTAGGAACAATAGGCATTGTGAGGTTCACTATGTGTTAAGGGGCATTATGGCATGTGATCCTCAACTACCACTTTTAGAAGCCCCCTTTACAAGGAACTATATATGTTCCATAGTACTCAGTTTCTACCTAGGAATTTAGCTCAGGTAGTAATAGTAGTTGATTTCACTATTGCCCAGTAGAGTGTTCAGAACACGAAAGTGAGCAACCTAGATGGTAACAGCAGAGTAAAGTGAGAATCAGACTGGCAAAGGCTAATACAGGGTAATAGACAAGCCAAGGTCAGGAGCAGCAGAAGACTGGGGTTCCTTTAAACAAGCCAGGTCAAACACTGAGAACAGAACAGATCAGGATGAGAATGAGTAGTTAAAGGATTCAATACCACTGTACATGAAATTATATGCTATTCATAAGTGTTTGCTTTGTATAGTAATTTCTATTAATAATTAAATTAATACATTGATGCAGTTATAAAGCTATTTTTCATCTCCATATCACTGAATAAAATGTGCCATCTGGTGAAAATACACATTATATAGCCAGAGCATTTAATCCTTAATCAGAGAAATAAAAGAATACTTATAAATCATAGACACAGGAGCAAATCACATTCAAATGGGAAAAAGTCTGATTGCTGTTTTAGACAATGATTGAGCTGCAAGTAATTTGAAAGGTGAGGGCACAATGTATTGGGAGAAAGACAGATGACAGGAAATTCACAACTAATTACTCACATGCAACCTTTCCTATGAGATATCATGGTTCCCCCACCCCTTTAAACTTCCAAAATTACAATTTCTGTAAATAAAAAGGATCAGGTATTATGCTGAGTGTAGAACTCCGTTAAAGGCTACTTTTCACTTTCATATAGAAACATAAAAGGGCATATTCAATTGGCCAAGTTACTGTTAAAAGTAACGTGACCTGCTCACTATTACCGTTACTACGATAATAGTGCGCATAATTACCATTAGTACGGTAATTTCAATGCTGGTTCTTTGCTCGGAGCGTGAGCAGAAATCAGTGTTAAAATTACTGTATTATTGGTAATATGCATAATGCTGCTTTGTGTCGGGGGATTTAAATTCCCTCCAATGAATGAAACAATATTACATAAGTATTTTTAAATTATATTTTATTTTCAAATCTGAGCAACTCTATCTCTTTTGATCCACAGCAGAATATGGAGCTGCAAGCTTTAATACTTGTCCTGCATGCAATAGATTCGGCCAGGTAGCAGCAAACATGGAGGTGGCTGAAGGAATAAAGAAATATAGTTAATATGTTTTTGTAAAAAAGTTAAAGTTTTACAGGCAGACCTGAATCTACTATTAGGCAGCTGTTTAGGGCGCCACTGAGGGCTGGTTCCAGATATTTCTGTGGTCTGCCAACTCTGGTGTAATAGCTCTCGTGAGGACCGCACCTTGGCAGATTGTTGTAACCAAAAGGTAGTTTATTCGTAGATGGTAATACAGACATGCAGATATACAATTATCAGATAGAAACAAGTCATTACAAGTACAACATTCACACGTGACTGAATCGCAGTCCCTAGTCACTAATCCATAAACACACCAATACAGTCAAAAACACAGCTTATATGCCCTTTAATATTACCATGCTGGTGGAGCTAATGGCGGGCGGACTAGAGGCAGTCGCCAGATGTGATAGTTGGGAAAATGATAAATCTTAACCCTGAGTGTCCTCCTCCATGGTGGTTGAGTACCGTTGCCTCCCCTGTGTAGAAGATGCCTAGGAGTCTAATCCAGGGTATTGTATAACAATGACTTTGTTGACTAAACATTAAACGGTTGATAGCATTATATCTGCATTTGCTAGTTGTTTAACCCAGGCTTCATGTTCTCTCTTATTTCTGATTAAACACTCCATTTGGCAACATAGCTTGTCTAATTTATAGAACAATTAACATAAATACACATGGCATAAAATAGCATATGCCAACCAACGCATAACAACAAATGACAATAAACTGTAAGGCAGCGAGACAATGACAGTTCTGAGTACAGAGAAAGGGGCAATTGCAGTTGTCCAAAAATCGCACTGCGTGGTTTCACATTTTCGCACAGAGCACATGGACCTCATTGAGAACGGAGCACAAGGACCCTACCTCCCCAGACAAACAGCTGTGAGCCCCCCCCCCCTCTGGACAACATGGAACACTATGGGGGTGGAAGAACACAGAAGGGAACTGACATGTGATCAGTCCCCCTTTGACTATTACAAGGATGACGGAGCAGCAAGAGGTAAATGGGGATGGAGGGAGAAATTAATATAATTATAGTCAGTGCTTTTTTTGTCATAGAACTCATCGGAACTGAGCTCCAGAACCTTTTTTCAATGGATTTTCCAAGTTTTAAAAGTAACTTTTGAACATTTGATGTTTGGTCAACGTAAACTTGAATCGCCCTGTCAAGCGTAGCAGGTTGGCGGCAAAATCATTAAAATGGTGCATACGGGCAGCTTGTGTGTCAAGTGCAATGCATGCGTACTTCGCCCGCGCTGGTTGTGACAGCACTGCTCGGCTTGTGATTGGTCGTGTGGTCGCACTCTGAGAGCTTACTGTGGGCGGCGACCGTTATGTTCGTTACACAACTGACGTGTGGGTGTGTGTACAGTGATTGACTACGTGATGTGAGTTCCGGCACCTTTTTTCTTACAAAAAAAGCACTGATTATTGGTAAGTTAATATTGAGGTGGTTAAGCATGACAATTGAAAGTTAATTTTAAGGGTGAGGGGGTTGATGATCTTAATGGGGTACTTTTGAATAGGCTGAAGGAGGTAATGATTAAGGGGGTTAATAAATATAAATGGCACTAGTTATGTTGGGGTCAATTATGGTGATGAGAGAGCTAATGAGTATAAAGAGGTTAATGATTTTGAAGGGGATGTTATGATAAGGCTAATGGATTTAATGATTATAAGGAGGGGTTAATTAATTATGAGGGTGATGATGTGGGAGTTAATGATTATTAGGGGGTTAATTTGCACGGTTGGGGGGTTAACTAATGATTGAAGTGATGTTGATGAAGAGGTTATTATGATGATGATGAGAGATTTAATGACTTTGAGGAGGTTAATGACTGAGGATAAGGGGATTGATTGGTGGGGGTGTTAATTATTTTTATGAGGGGTTAATTATGAGGAGCTATTTATGAGGATTTGGGGGTTACTTATAAGGGGCAGCTGCTCGTGGGCCAGTGTTGTGTGTTTGCCCCCAGGCTAAAATATCCCAGCCAGCCCCTGCATGTAATGTGTGGGTAGAGGGGTGGGAGTTGTATTGGTGTAATGTGTGGGAAGAGGGGTGGGAGTTGTATTGGTGTAATGTGTGGGGAGAGAGGTGGGGATGGTATTGGTGTAATATGTGGAGGGAGGGGTGTGGGTGGTAGTGGTATAATATGTGGACAGAGGGGTGGCTGTGTTATTGATGTAATGTGTAGGAAGAGGTGTGGAGTTGGTATTGATGTATTGTGTGCAGAGAGGGGTGTGGGTGGTATTGATGTAATGTGAGAGGAAATGGATGGGGGGAGGTATTGATGTAATGTATAAGGAGAGGGGTGGGGTGGTATTGATGTAATGTGTGGGGAAAGGTGTTGGCAGTAGTGATGTAATGTGTGGGCAGAGCGGTGGGAGTAGAATTGTGTAATGTGTGGGGAGAGAAGTATTCATATAATGTGTGGGGAGAGGGGTTGGAGTGGTATAGGTGTAATATGTGGAGGGAGGGGTGGTATTGGTGGAATATGTGGACAGAGGGGTGTCTGTGTATATTGTGTAATGTGTAGGGAGAGGGTGGAGGTGATATTGGTGTAATATGTAAGGAGAGAGGTGGAGGTGATATTGATGTAATGTGTGGAGAGATGGGAGAGGTGGGGGTTGTATTGATGTAATTTGGTACTGTTGCCACTCTATAGTCACAGTTTTGATCCGAAATGTATAATTTAGAAACCCCGCTCTAGAAATCTTGCGTTTGCCCCAGGACAGCAGTGGAGCTTGGACAGTGTTCTGTATCAGACATCAGTGCTTCTGCACATCAGTGGATCTGGGCACTGGACATCAGTGTAGTGTTTACGGTTTTCGAGAGTGGGTATTGGGGGTGGGAGGAACAGTAGAATAAAGCCTTCCTGAACTCTGCACAGTTAGTTAAATAAATCTCTTCATCATCTTCAAGAATTCAGCAAGATCCAACATTTTTTAAAGGTAGATCCAGTAATACCCAAGTGAGTACAACATCATGGCATACACTAAGAAAGAAAAATGTCTGATATTACATATAGCAGAAATACTAAAGACAGCTAGTTTTATTACTAATTTCCTGTGGAGTTATACCTAACAATACTATGGATTATAAGAATGTATACTTTATTGCAATCAAAATTATAATTAAGATATTTTTTCAAGCTATCACCATGTTAGTACATTGATGTCTGTATAGTTTTTGTGAAAAATGATCACTAGGGTTTTTCTGTTTTGAATTTCATTGGATAGACAATAAAATATATGGATAGATCACCCTTCACATATATCCTTATTTATCTGCCTATTTGTATTGGTTAACAGGTATTGTTACTGTTTACTGTGCATTAGTTTACCTAAAGTAATAGCCATTGATTGAAATGGACCACTAAAGCATAATTTTTATCTAAGTAAGAAATTTGTTTTACCTGCAAACCTATTCCCCTTACCCAAGCCCAATAGTCCTCTCATAAGTTATAAATCCTTATAATCTTCTCTCCCTACAGTATGCTGATGACAGTGGAATACATGCTTATCTTCATTCAGCAACAACTTTTATTTAAATAATTGTCCAGATATGGGATTATCATCTTCTTGTTCGTCAAAGGTTTGTTATTTTTAGAAAAGTAATGCTAGCCACACACACAAAGCTTGTTGACAAGGTAATCAGTCAATTGGCCAATATCACAGTGTGTGGGTGTACGAAATGAGCCCCAATGATTGATAATAATTGAATTAAAAATGATAGCATCATTATCAGACATATTAGTAATACGGTCAGGAGATGACCTCTATCTAGCTTTCTAAGGCCGCCCTTCAACCATAATTAAATGCCCCAGGAAGCAATAAGAGATTTGGTTGTGTCACACACCGGTCTCTGGGTATCTCCACTCGAGGATTGGCACACCTGTCCTCATCTTAATTCTCCCCGTTGTGCATGCTGTCCTGTCAGCAGCAGTCTGCGCCTTTGCAACTGCCCCATCTGTGTTACTTGGCGTATCTGGCCATTGGTCAGTACTTCTTTATAAGGCTCCTCCCTTCACCTTTAAGTGTTGGTTCTTCGAGTCTTTACCTGGCCTGAAGCAGCTCCCTTTTCCTTGTTGTGATCAACGCTGCTACCTATCCCGCACGCACCGCTGACCTCCGCTGATCCGTTCCACCTCCAAGTGGTAATAGCTGTGGTTCATCGTCTGCTGCATATCCTGTGTATCGCTGATTTCTGCTTACCTGTTCCACTTGTTAGAGGTAATTACTGTGATCAACGTGTGCTACCTATCCTGCATGCACCACTGACCTACGCTGACCCGCTCCACTCCCAAGTGTTAATAGCTGTGGTTCATCGTCTGCTGCATTTCCTGTGTACCGCTAACATCTGTCTAGCTACCCCTCCGTGGATTGCCCTGTCCTGAGTCATCACCTCCTCCTCTGCAGTGTTCTACTAGAGACTCGTGTACCTGCCCTTTACTGGGCCTTATTCCTCTGTGTCAAGTTGCCTCTCAAAGTTACCTCTCTGTTCTGTCTCACTGGGAACTTCCATAGGGGGCCGCGACCTGCAGGGTGGAAGCCGCTAAGCCCAAATCTCCTTGCGGAGATCCCTGGTGAATACCTTCCGCTCTGCTAGACTCCGTGCCTCTGGGTGAAGTCTAGCCAATACCAGCACATCCTTCGTGCTCAACCTGATAGGTTGCTTGGATCTTGTGCCAACGACTGGATTTCATCCAATTTAAACACTTGAATGTGTGGCCAAATTGGACACTGATCCTGACAGACCAATGGGTAATCAACATGATGTTACAGTGTAATGCATCTAATGCAAGTTTTAGCTTGTTAAATATTTTAAGTTCCAATAATAACTGTTGCAATTCTATTTAAAGCAACTTGTTAACTAAAAAACAAATGTGGAGACCCCCCTCACTACTGAGCTCTATTGCAGCTCTTTGTACTACAGCTGAGATTATTGGCTAAAGACATACAACGTTGCATAATTGCTTTAAATAGAATTTCAATGAATAACCAACTTGAGTAAAATTTTGTTGATTTGGGATTTAGAAAGTCAAGAGAAGTGTCACTATTAATTTCACTCTGTAGATATCAAAGTCTATAATATTCTTGTAAAATCTTACAGTCGAGTTTACATTGAACCACAAGGCTAGAATAGTACTGTATACCAATTACAGCTACTTGGAAAAGCAAATCACATCTGTCAGTATATGCATTTATGAATTTTTGCTTAAACCCTTAGTTTGGATTACAAATTCAATATAGTGTGCGTACATACCCTATTACTTTTTAATAATAGCTTTACGCATTAGATAATGCATGCACAATTTGGCAAATTAGCTAATGTCAAAGTCAGTTGTTTTTTGTGTGTTTCTTTGTTTTGTCAAATGAATGACGCTGAAGTAATTAGATCACTCTTAGAGGAATAAAACATTCTGGTAGTAATTATTTATTTCCCAGCATCTGTTTCCAACATTGTGCTGTGTGAATTGCCAAAAAAAATCAATACAAAATTACTAAACTAAATAAAAACAAAGTTCAAAGTTTAAGTAATAATCACAAGCAGATAGATTTATTCTAATGAAAGATTGATGGATGTGTAGATAATTTAATAGTCATTAGCATAAATAGTGTTATATATACTAGAAGTCTATCAAGTTTGATCTAAATATTTTTTTGACATGTGTATATAAGAATAAGGTTTATTTTGCTAGTATTCTTGTTGGTTATTATTATTATTATCTTTTATTTGTTAGGCGCCACAAGGTTTCGGCAGCGCCGCACATAGTACATCCTTCTAATGGCATCTGTTACTTACTTGGCAAGTATCACTAGAGAGTGGAAGAGACTGTCATATTCTCAGGTTGATGATGCCAGCGTCATGTGTGATACCCTATCAAAGGGCACCCAGCTGATCATTGTGTGCTTAATGAGGTATGCCCAATTATGCACAGCTGCCACCAGGCTACTTGCAAAATGTTATGACGGTTCCTCTATGGAACATTAAGCAATTACAGTAGCATCTGACACCACGTTTGCCAGATACGCACTGACCGCGCCAAGTTAGAGGACAAATAAATTTTAAGTCAAACAGATGGTTGTAGCGTGTAACTGGCTGAAAAAGGGATTCTGTAGAAACCTAATCAAATTTGTTGGAGTAAACGCATGCAACTGAGCTGCATGTTCCTTTCCTTAATATTAAGGAAAGATTAGCTTGTAATTGGTATAGTTAATGTGTATGTATTTTCAATACATAATAAAGGACATATATTATTCTCAATACTCATGCTCTGGGCCAATAACTTGCACAGAATGGAGCATGCTGATGATGTAATCTAAAGTGCTTATATGTAAATCAAGTGTTCTGTTTATTTCTTTTTTAACTGTTTATTTCAATATGGTATTAGTAAGATATACTGTTCATAAAACAATATAACAAACTAGATAGAATACAGTGCATTTCTCACAAGAACATTTTGCAGATGATATTTTTTTGTCATTATCCTTGTTAATATATTATTTCTTTTATGGGTACATAAACTTGGGAATAGGGGTCGGTTAGAAAGTAAAATGGAAAATGAGTAGGAAAAATCATTTGTTCAAATATCAAATGATTCCTAAATTCTCATTCAGAATTGTGCTACATATACCCCCTCTATGAGTTGATAAACCACAGAATATTTCATATATAGAAATGTCTCTCGTATACTGGTAGAAGATCTTTAATGGAATTGTTTTGTCAAATAAGGAGTATGTGTGTTATGTTAGTTTCTGACATCTGATTTTGTACCTAATGTGCTTTTTTTGACCGAACTTGGTCTGTGGTCTAAGCTCCTCCTGCTTCCTATTCAGGGTTTACCGTTCTTGTTGGACAGTTAGAGATAAGAAGAAGGCAACTGCTGTTGGTAAAATCTATGTTAGGCTAGGTTCCTGGTGTTTCTGAAGGAAGATTTAATAGCCATATATGGCACAAAAAGGAGGTAATCTAATAACATGGAATAAACAACACTGATTTGCTGTAACCCATAGCAACCAAACAGATAATAGCTTTTAGCAGTCTAGTGGAATATCAGCAAATTTGAAACATTACATAAGGAGCACTTTTAGGACCAACAGGGTGCAGTAACTTGGTAGTAACAAAAAAGAATTCTCTAGATAGTTGCAAAAATGTCCTGACCATGTTTCAAAGATATGAAGGGTACCAACCACAGACATGTGAAGATACTGTACATTTTTCTACAATTTACTGCACATAATATATGCACTAATAAATACATTTTGTTCCATGTTTATTGCTAAGAGGTTTCTTTTGTTTTGCACTATTAGAACTACTAATGATGATGATGATGATGTATCCCCCCATCACACTTGCATGCAGTTCAATGGTCTAGCTATGGAGGGAGAAAGGTTACTGCAGTGCACATTTTGGTGGTCTAATGCTGTTCCCTACTGTACATTCTCCATAAAGGAAAAGACACATGACTATTTTTAAAATTTACAGTATGCATTTATTTAATAAAATATATCTATATTTTCAAATACTATTGGTATCCAGACAATGAACCAGCACCTATATGAAAAGCAAGGGTAACACTTCACCCACTTTATTGTTTCCAAAATTAAATAAACATAAACAGTGAACCTCCAACATGGACATTAAGGCCAGTTTTATCTTGCCATGACCTTTCCATTTAAAGTATCAGCTGTCCTCTGGTGTGCATGGCTCTCCAATGATACATAGCCTGTAAGGGAAAAACATGTTTTGCACCATGTAATGGTGCTGACAGACCAGCAACACATTAACTGTAAATTCAGTAATTGGTGCAACAGCACTGCAAGTTTGTCCTTGCCTGGTAATAACAGAAGTCTACTGGGGTGGATTCCTGTCCTTCCAATCAATCAGCCATCACCTGTAAGGAGAAAGGAAGGATGACAACTGGTGTCACACAGTGTGTCAACTAATGCGGTGGTATGTTCAGTACTTTATAAGGTTAACAGACATCAACTAATAAAAAACGATATATACAGTACAGTACAGTATGAAATAGCCTGCCCTATTAGTGGATAACTACCATTTAGGAGGAGTACGCATCAATACATTTACAGTATACAATTCTGCAAAATTCTTGTAGGTGCAAACATAAAAACAACAACTCACTTCACACCTATTCATTACGGTGATATACATTTAACACACTCAAGTATAACACCACAATATTTGGTGCAAGTTGGTGGCAAGTTTTTATTTTGCCTGGCAATATCAAGGGTAAGACTGCATCCAGACTAGGTCCATATTTTGATGTCCACTTCCAGTCCAAGCTATACATATACACATTTGACACATTAAGTCTGGTCCAATGTCCACCAGGCCCAGTCTTCTCCATCCTTACAATTTCCCCCTCTAAGCTGAATAAGCTTTGCACTTCATAAACTGCTGAATTTAGCCATTTTTACAATACAATGCACTCTTACTCCCGTGAACTGAAAAATTCTTACATGTGAATGAGCATGCGGTCATGATGTGGCCTGTGACAAAATGTGAATAATAAATCTTTAGGTGCTTAGGGCGTCTCCCAGTTTGCCACAAAGTAATTTGCTTAACATGGGATATCATTTCATTATACAGAACCAAAATAAATTCACCATATATATGAGTTAATAGTAAATGTTTTTCGAAATCTATAACTTAAAGGATAATTATGCACAAAAATAAAAAATGTAGTAATGGGAGGCTTTTAGTAAGATAAAAAACAAAGTTCTACTTAACTTCAGTCTAGTGTTTCCCAAATCCAACGGGTCCCTCAATGGTAGCAATGGTCCAACGGTGTGATCCTCTCTTCTTCTAATGCAGTGTATTATGTTCATAACTATCTGCACCAATAAAGATTGTCTAATGCGATCGTTGGGGTTCCAAAGCACAAAGGTATTATTCGCAAAATATATTACAAAGCAAAGTTTGGTACGCATACGTATGCACCTGTGTAATGGGGCAGATGGTTGGCACCCCAAAAGTAGTGTGAGGGAGGATTCTATAGGCCGGTGGTATGGTAGAGAGGCAAAAGTCCCCCAGTAGTAGTAGTTCCACAATAAAAAAAGGAACACAGGGCTAACACTACGTAAACTCTTGGGTTTATTGTCTTTGCTTGTGGCATAAGGTTTTACCACAGCAGCAGTAGCGATAGTGTATGGAAGTAATACCACGATACCATCAACATGCAATGTTATTCAACATGTCACTAATAAATAACATTTCAGGAATCTTGGTTCAACAATATGCAAATATAAATCGACACAACACATAAGTCACTGAATAAATATATCCCACTTTAATTACAGGCAAATTAGTTTTGCTGGATAGATACTTTAGGAGACAGCCGGTTGCTACAAGTAATTTAGACCATGACACTAAACGCTGCGGCAGCAGATAATATAGACCAATCAATCACAATACTTTTAGTGCAATTATACAGATCATACTTATTACTCAAAAATCAGTAGAGATGCAACAAAGACTAATCCAGCTGGTTCAGGTTAGGTACTTTAGAACAAATGACTGTAGACTAGGATCACTTTACGATATACAAACCCAAGAGGGTAAAATATAATCCACAGGTTTAAGTAAAGTTTCAGCTGACACCCGAAGCTTTTTTACTTGTTCAAGGTGAAATCAGTAATCAAATAGATGCATGTGTAACTTCTGAGCTTAATAAACAACAGCAATTCTGCACATTAAACGATTTCCAGTGTAAAGGACAGTGCTCGCTTAGCAATCCGTCTGAAATAAACAGCTCTCTCCCAGTAACTGAAGGGTTAAACAGCTTGCAATTCTCTCATCAGCAACCATTTCAGGCAGTTTCACAAACAAATAAAACTTCTGATGCAATTCAGACAAACTCTTGGGGTAAATGTTTGCTCTCTATGTTCCAGTCAGCTTTGCAGATAACTTTAAATACAGCAGATTTGGCTGGAACAAACCCTTCTTTTAGCCAGTGCTATAACACCTTTCTATAGCAATATTGCATCCCAGTCAGAGGTTTTAATAACACATTTTGATGTCTCCCTTAAATAACTTGAACATAGCCAAGCAAAAGAAACACATCTGTCTTCATATGGGTGCTGCTGACATCTCATGAGCAGTGGCAAGTTAGGTCTTTTTACCTATACTGCAAAGGTGTTGCTTTCTGGGCTGGCTGCAAACATCCATCAGGACAACAATTCAGCCATAGCATTCAGTGGCTGTTTGTGGGAAGATCCTTTACTAGTTCAGCCAGCAGTCACACACATCAATTCTCACACTAGCCAGTCCATTTGTGGATCCTCACCTTTTCCCCAAGAATTTCCCGGAACCTTCTAATTCATTCATTGCAGTTTTCCCATTCCAGAATGGCACAATTTGCATTCTGGGGAACTGTAGTTTTCTGAATGAGTGCATACAGTAATATACCTGTGATTTGCAGGGTATTACACTTGTTAGCACTAACTTAAGCTTCTATGAGAATGCTCTGATTTCCAAAGCCAGAGGTGAAAAATTTATACACAGAACAGTTGTAAAAAGCTGCAACATCACAAAAATACATAGTTACAGTATTAAGGTCTACATTCATTGGTTGAAGGGTTTTGACCTCCCACGAACTCGACGTGGCATTGGTTCCTTGTCATTGATCCTTGAGATTTCCAGGTGTCCTTCTTCAGTTTACCGCCTTTAGACCTGTATAAACTGTTATTTATGATCCCTGTGAGCTGACTATTTATTGTATGTAAATTTTATAATTTGATTGATACTTGATGTAATTTATAAGTTGTAAACATTATTTAGCCTCTTTACCAATTTATATTTTATATTAAACTATAGAAAAACATTAAATTTATTTACACGTTGTGTAATAATTTGATTGCGTATTCATGGCATCGCTTCTGATTGTAGTGTACAGAAATTATTAATTACCTCCATTGTCCAATTGTTTAACTTCAACAAGTGAGTGTTTCTTGCAAGAGAAATTCACAGCATGGATTTATAAGTAATAAATAGAGATGTTCACTGAACCCCGTGTTTTGGTTTTGGTTTTGGATCTGGATTAAGTTTGTATTTTGGTTGTGGTTTTGAAAAAACCCGCCATCGCGTGTTTTGGTTTTGGATCTGTATTTTTTAGAAAAATAGCTAAAATATGCTAAAATCACATAATTTTCATCTTTTTTTGTTCCTACACTATTATTAACCTCAATAACACTAATTTCCAGTCATTTGAAGTCCATTTTGACCACCTCACATGTCACAATATTATTTTTGTACACTTTCGGAGAGAGACTGCAGCGACCTGGCTGGATACTAAATGACAGAGCAACAACACAAACTCACAACAGTTCATAGCACCTCTAGGAAACATTGCCACACAATAGGGCCCTCCCACCCACCCTTATGTAAAATATTGAAAAGGACATGTACATTTTAACAAAGCAAGCACTCCAGGCGACAAGGAGGGCCACTTTTGTGGCTGAAGTGCTTGGTTTGTTTGGGCCCCTACAAAACAAGCTATCAATAGCTCAGCTGCCTTTATCAATAGCTTAGCTGCCTTAAGCCCAACAGTGGTCTCCATGAACTCCACATTATTAGACCATGTCTGCTCGTGCTGCATCTTTAATCTCCTTCTCTTCTCTGGATACCTCCCGCTAATCCCTGAAGAACTGGCAAATTTATGTAGACACAGGAATGGATATTATAACTGGAGTGACATTACATCTGCTTCAGAGAGACTTTGACACGGAACATGTGGGCAGCATGGAATCCGTCATCTTGGAGTATGTTGCATTGTACAGAAATTTAAACCAATATATAGACGCAGTTGAGGAGACTGTACTTACGTTTAAACTTCACCCACCGGATGAAATCCCAGATTTAAGAGAGCTTGTACACGCGAGATACACTGCGCTTCAGAAGAATAATACAGAGATGGCCCTGAGGCAGGACAATAATAATGTACAATTCAAAAACAGCTAAGAGACCTGAGAAAACAAATGGGTGTGTAACTGGCCCCTGCAGACTAAGCTGTGGAACATGAAGATGAGGAGATCGCCGTCACCCAGAGCACTCCTATAACACAGTTGGAGATGGTGAACCCAGTGAAAAACAAAGTATGTGGTCACACGTACGAGAGAGAAGCAATTGAAAGGATGATTGAAAGCAATCTTCAGAAGAGTAAAGGGTAGTTGTTCAAAAATTGGCTGAATCACTCTGACACAAGTTTATCAGATCTTGTTCCAGACAATGTACTGAAAAGAGCCATTGACATTGACAGTAAAAACCATGGTCATCACTGAGCTTAGAATCGGCCCCAATCCCCAAAAAATAAAATATAGCTAGTGTAGATTACAAACATTTTCTACAATACTGATGAAACATCAGCAAAGTGGAAGGTTTGAGATATATATTTATACGTCTAGTTAGACATTCATGCTTACATTACTTCTGCAAACAATGTTGATCTTTGTTGCTACAACATCTAGGTAGGCCTTAGGCTCTCCCACCCACCCTATTGTTGAATCTTAAAAAGGAGATGCACAAAACAAGCACTTCAGTGACAAGGAGTGTCACTTTTTGTGGCTGAAGTGTTTGGGTGTTTGGGCACCCACAAAACAAACTAACAATGCCCTTAAGGCTCCTAAGCTAACAGTGCTATTAATGAACTCTACTGTGGCAAGTTGTTGTTGTCATCATCCTCAGCCTCATCCTCACCCTCATCAGTGTGTACATCATCCTCACACATTATTATTTCATCACCACTGGAATCCACCATTACTGAAGTCTCTATACTTTGATGTAATTGGCGGGAAAGGCCTTCCTCGTGGAAATGGTAGTTCATTTTGATGAACATCATCTTTTCTACATTTTTGGGAAGTAGTCTCCTACCACGATTGCTGACAAGGTTCCCGGCTGTGCTGAAAACTCTTTCCAAATGCACAATGGAGGGTGGGCAGCTTAAGTAGTGCAAAGCGAGTTGGTACATGGGTCTCCAAATTCCCTTTTTTCTTCCCAGTATGTAAAGCGACTGTCTGATTTGTATATTTCTATTCTGTTGTTAAAATATTCCTCCACCATCATTTGGATGTTGATAGTAGGAGGTGGAGTTACGGGAGAGGTGTCACATTTTTTGGTCAATTTTTTTAGACCAGACCAGATGTTAAAATGTTGTGCTGAGTCATCTGCATCATCCCTGGGTCACCTGGGAAAGCTAAGTTTTCTACGAGCACAAGTTCACTGAGAAACTGAAGGAGCAGACACTGTCCTGTCACGTAACACTTCAGCTGTCATCTTGCTCACCAGGAACTCCTTGCATCTCTTGAGATCTGGGTCAGATGGAAGTAAAAAGAAGACATAGCTCTTAAACCTAAGATCAAGCACAGTCGCCAAAATGTAGTGATCTGATTTCAAGATTTTGATAACTCTTGGATCCTGGCGAAGCAAATAAAGTACTTGATCTACAAGTTCGACATACTTAGCGCAATTGCTTTGTTTCATTCCCTCCTTCAGTTTCTCAAGCTGTTTTTCCAAAAGTCCAATTAAGGGAATCACTTGGCTCAAGCTAGCAGTGTCTGAACTCACTTCACAGGTGACTACTTTGAATGGTTTCAGAAAGTATTCTCCGCTGCGCTTGAGTAAAATACATCCCCCTCCTCTCCCAATGTAATGGCTTGTGGAGCAACCGTGGATGGCTTTTTGCTGTTCCTCCATCCTCCATCCAGAAGCATATACAGGGTGGAATTCCACCTTGTTACCAACTATTGCTTCAGTTGGTGGCAGGGTAAAATAAATTGCAGCAGCTACAAGAGCAATCTCCTACATGCTGTTGCCAAATGCCGGAAATGTCCAGATATTTTACAAGCCACAGACAGCATCTCATGCACATCCCTGTCATTTTTAAAAGAACTCTGCACCACCAAGTTTATTGTGTGAGCAAAACAGGGAATGTGATGCAATTCACCCAGCTGTAATGCTCCCACAATATTGGTGGTATCAACAGAAATGGCAAATCCTGAGGAGAGTCCGAGCGGGATAAACAATGTTGCAATGACATCCCTTCGTTTTTGTAACAGATTGTCAGCTGTATGCCTCTTAGTGATGCAAGTGATACAAAGAGTAGCCTGCCTCTGAAAAATGTGACGTACTTGGGTACATGCTGCCGCTGTTCCTGCTGGTGAAGGCGAGTCACCAACCCAGTGGGCTGTCACAATCATATAATCTTTAGTTTTCCCAGTTCTGCTTGTCCACATATCTGTAGTTAAGTTTCCAGTAGGTAGAATGGCATTTTGTAGCCCAATAATTACATTTTATAAACCTTCTGGTAGAGGGTGAGGAATAGCTTTTCAAGTAAAATGGTGTTGTGATGGAATTTGGTAAAGGGTACACAAGACCTCAATTATCTGTCTAAAACCATCTGCATTAATAGTGGATAATTCTAGCATAGTTGCCATAGCGTCTGTGATCTGCTTTGAGACTGGGTGACAGCTTTCATACTTGCTTCCTCTTGTAAAGGATTGTTTAACAGTCAATTGTTGTAAACCACTAGTAGTCTTCTTCTTGGTCTGCTTCTGGGATGAAGATTCACCCCCAGCAGCAGCAGCAGCAGCAGTGGGACTAACGCTCAAGAATACTTCTGAGGAATCCAGGATAGTGGAGGAATCATCTAGCCTTAGCAACTTGGATGCAGGACTAACTTCGATCATTACTGAGGATATTGACAAGGACGGTGTTGTGGGTGTAGATTGCAGACGTCGGGATGTAGGTGAGAGAAGGGACCTAGCTGATGCTGGACTGCTTGTTGGTAATTTATTAGCATAAGTTTCAGATTTTCCCAACAGCTTCATGGATGAGATTCCTAGATGGTCCCTACCTCTACTGACTGTGGCTTTACAAACACTACAAATGACTAGACAACTGTTGTCAGGATTTGGGTAAAAATAATCCACACATAAGAAGTGGATTTGTTGGTCTTATGCCCAGGCATGACAATGGCCTTCTTATCACTTGCAAGAACTGCTTCCACTGGTGCAGGACTTACACAAACAACATCATCCTCATCAACATCCTCATTAGCTCCGTCGTCAGCTACACAAATATCCCCCTCATCCTGTTGTAATTCCAAAGGGGCATCCTCAATTTGTGTATCACTGGCTACACTTGGGCTGCTCATCCACACATCTGCAGAAATGGCTTCTTTATGGGTAAAGTATCAGAAAGGTCAGGAGTACACATAGCACTCGTGGATAGACTCTCCTAAGGGATTTGGGCCATTTCTGAATCTGAACATACATTTTCTTCTAATGCCTTACTGTTTTCTTCCAGCTTGTCTTTTACATGTAAAAGTATTTGGGCACCATTTTTTGAGCCAGAATGACAAGGTCTTACTTGGTCATGACTGATCTTACAAGAAGATGCCTCAGTTACAGTTGCAGAACTAGCACTCAGAGAAAAGTGAAAGCCTGATTCTTTCCTTGCCATTGTGTGTGTAGAATGGCATGCTGGCAATTTTATTTTTTTCTGCAGTTAACTTGGCCTGGATTACAGATCTTTTTTCTTCGCCAAGGTTAAACGTGTTTTTTACATTTTTGTTTCCCTGACTTAAAAACAATATGCACTTTAACATAGGCTTTAGCAGATGAAGTAGAGGGATTACTATCATCATGACTGGTGCCAGCAGCTGCTTGGTGCTCCTGGTCTTCTGTGTACTACTGTGAATCCATTTTGATAACACAGTACAATGTGACTGCAGATTTGAAGAACACTTACAGCCCTATTATTTGTATTACAGCAATGACAATGGAGCAATGCCACGTAGACTGTACACTGGAAACAAAACTGGGACAACTCCTGTTTCTATGTGAGCTATAATAACACAGTACAATGTGACTGCAGATTTTGAAGAACACTGACAGTGTCACGAGAGGCGGCTCGCTTCTGGCCACTTAAGGCGTTCAAGCCGTCAAAATGATGATCAGGATTTCACTTCCAACTCCTTCGTCCCAGGTTGCCTGGACAACAACTGGGGCACTTGGTTCTCCCTGCCGCCGCGCCCGGCTGTTAGACAGCTGGCCGGATGTGCGCAGGTCTGTATGAGTTCAGCCTCCTATGGCTGATTGGGGGAGATTGTATTAGCCACCTGGGTTGAATATTGCAGCTGAGCACCCTGCATTTTCATTGGGCCACAGCACTATTTAAGGCAGTGAGGGCTTAGCCTCACTGTCGGTTGTAGCTCTCAATCTTCAATTGCTGACCTGCTTCTTTCCTCTGCTCCTGTGCTATTTTGGAACGATTCTTTGTGTATGACCCCTGGCTTGCTTACTGGATGTCAGAATCACTAGGTGGAATTGATGATACCTGCCAGCAGTTGGCGCTACTAAGTACTTAGGCGCGGAATTTAACAAGCCCCTGGTTTTCACCAGGAATCCCCGCAAGGAGGTATGGACTTCGTGCAAGGGACATGCAGGTCTCAGCCCTCAGTATCAGTCAGCTGGCGAGGTAACAATTGAGGCAGCGGTGACAGCCCACCAGGAGGCAGGATGGAAGAGTAGTCAGCAAGCCGGGTCAAAACCAGAGGAATGGATAAAGCCAAATCAGAAGCAGGAGAATGGTCAGGAAGCCGGGTCAATACCAAATATCATTCTAAGCCAGAATCAGGAACCAAAGGAGAAGTCAGGAACAAGCCGGGGTCAGAATCTAAATAACAGCAACACAGGAACAAACGCTGAAGCAAGGCTGAAGACCAAATACTCTGGCACTAGACATGTGTCAGAGGCTGCTTTTTATACCCTAAGGTGCCTCCTGATTGGGTTAGGGAGATTTTGGCGGTAAGACATGCTGGCTGCAGACAGGTGAGCAGAGATAGCGTCCCGCTGCTAGGCAACAGGACGTGGTTGCTGAGAAGGTGCAGGCGTCTGTCTCCTGCACCAAGTGTCAGTGCGGAGACTGCACCTGACACTGGACTTTGTTGGATTGCCTGTGACCCTGACCTCTGCCTGTTCTCCGGATACGTTGCTTTCTGCTGACCTTGACCCTTACCTGGACTTCACTCAACTATCTTCTACCATCAGGCCCTCGCCTGCGCTGTGGTAATATTATAAAATTGTACTACTCTGAGTTAAGACCTGGGGGCATCTGAGTACCTGTGAGCATGTACAGCTCTATGGGAAATTAGGCTTCTATAGGTGAAGACCTCTCCTGCCTGTTTTATGAGTTTATGATATTTTCTGTCAGACCTAACAGACAGCCCTATTATTTTTATTTCAGCAATGACAATTAGCAATAGAGCAATGTCACTTAGACTGTAGACTGGCAACAAAACTGAGACTTCTCTGGTTTCTGTGTAAGCTATAATAACAAAGTACAATATGCTGCAGATTTTGAAGAACACTGACAGCCCTATTATTTCTATTTCAGCAATGACAATTAGCAATGGAGCAATGAACCTCTCCTGTTTCTGTGTGAGCTGTTACTCAGTAGAATGTCACTGGAGACTTTTAAGAAAACTGCTACCCATCCTGTTTATGTTTTAGATATGACGCTGTCCAACTGCACTAAAGACTGCCAAGAACCATGCTACCCCTTCTGTGTCTCTCTGTGAAATGGTTCTGGATTGTCGTGGATGGCGGTACTTATAGAATCCAAAACTCGCAAGATTCGAAGACGCAACAAAGACGTTATGCCTTGTTTTCACTTCCAAGAGCGTTCGAAAGTACTGAACAGGCTCGGCTCAGTACTCGGATCAACGAGGTTTGGGTGGGCTCGGAGAACCAAGCCCGAGCATCTCTAGTAATAAACCAGAATTTACAGATGCTTTATCTCCAAAGCTCATTTATTTTTTTAAAAAACACACAATTAATGTTGAATTGCAGCACTTTTCGCATTCTAAATTATTAGTGGGAGATAAAAGGAAAAAATACAACATGTAAATATAAGTTTCAAGTAATGTGATTTATTAAAATGTTAATATTTTTTGTGCAGAGAAGCAAATGTCAGAACCTTAGCATTTGGCTCATGCTGGGTGTATAATGAAACAAGGGAGTTTGATATTGAACCTCTTAACAAAGTCAGGTGACAGGATAATTTTCCTTGACTCTGATTACACAGTTTGAATTAATGAGATTAGCAGGCTGTTTGACAGAAGGGAGTGATTTGTGATATCTGTCAACCTCCTTTTGATAGCAGAAACTTGTATTATAGTTAATTATGTTTGTGCTCCGTAAAATCAAAGGATGAAACAGTGGAGGTCATTTAAGAAGCACTAAATGACTGAGGTGCAGTGGAAGATTCTCTGTGGTTACTACATAATGTGATTAGTAAAGGTGTGCCAAGATTTCTACCAATGTGCATGAGTTCGAGCAGAAAAGTGGTTGCCTATTTGAACAAGCAAAAATACCTTGTTCTGGGACCAATGGGGTTAAAATGGCCCCTCCAGAGGTTCCAATCTACATAAATACCCCAGCTCCCATAGCCTAAAAAGAGGGTGCAGTGCTTTACATTGTGGGTTTGGTATCTTCTATAAATGGGAACATCCTGTTTTCATGTCCTCTTTATAGGGCACCAGTCTTGTACTGACCAGTCTGGAGCTGGGTTTCGCTATAGTAGTGAGTAACCTTGCTTATGTTTCCTTATTATAGTGGAACTGGCTCAGGCAGACTAGCTCTGGAGCTGTCTAAGAATTTTTAAATGTTTCATTTATTTACTATATTTTAAACAATGCTAGTCATGTGAAGCCATGGGCGGCAGTGAGATCTCTGCAGATGATCCTGTTATCACTGCAGGTCTAGTAAATAGGGGATAATGGTAGAGCTGCTTCAACAATAAACTATTTATGGTCAATGCTGGTTTGTAAATGGAGAAGAGATTTCATTGGAGTTTAGTCATTTGTAGAATTATAGTGAATCAAGAGAAATTCACAAATTATTTGCCAAACATTGGAATTAGCTGAATGGCTTTCCCATCTCTATTTGAACGTCCTCTCACCCTCATAAAGAGAAATTCAGGTGAGGTTCAGCTCATTCAAGAGGTATTATGTGTACTGATATTTTTTCTGCTTCTGCTGGGAGGTATGGTTAAGTGTGAAATACTTTAATTTTCTTCCCCTGTTGCTTGCTACTATCATTATCCTTTATTTATAAGGTGCCACAAGGGGTCTGCAGAGCGATACAATGTAGGCGGAGCAAAGAACAACAAAAAATTACTCAACCTGCAAACAATAACAAATTAGGTAGTGGGGCAGAACATCTGCCACTGAAACAAACAATAGACAGAATGAGTTACATAGGACACCAGAGAAAATGAGGCGAGCCCGTGCCCAGGTGCTGAAGTAGATATAGGGACCAGACAGGAGGTGGTTACCATGAGAGCGTGGATAGCAGGGAGGAAGACACAATGAAGGTGTTAGGAACCCCTCCATGCAGTACAGCAAAACCCAAAATCTGCTCCGAACGCCTGGTGTTCACTGTTGCCCCTAGTGGTGGGGACATGCTTGGCTGTAGTCAAACAGAGGGTCGTGAGATGTGCACTGGCTGGGGAGAACCCAGGAATAAAGTACCGAGGCCGTAGAGTAGGAAATGCAGGAGGGAGTCAGGAGAGACACCGAGTGGATGGTGTCAAGACTGATATATCACTCGTGGCCACTGGAATAAAGGAACAGTTGATGGAAAGGTCCCCTGATACACAGCAGCTTCAGTACTGGTGCTTGTCCGGAAAGGAATGGAACTTGCATTGATAGGTAAAGATGATGAAAGCGAATTTAGGCAGTTGCCAGGGGTACTACAACCCACAGTACCGGTGAGCATCCGGAGATTTAAAGGAAATAGTTCTTAAGTGGTTGCCAGGGGTAACTACAACCCACAGTACCGGTGAGAGTCCGGAGAATTTGAGGGAAACGGTTCCTAGTCGGTTGCCAGGGATAGCTACAACCCACAGTACCGGTGAGAGTCCGGAGATTTTGAGGGTATTAGTTCCTAGGTGGTTGCCAGGGGTAGCTACAACCCACAGTACCGGTGAGAGTCCGGAGAATTTGAGGGAAAAGGTTCCTAGGCGGTTGCCAGGGATAGTTACAACCCATAGTACCGGTGAGAGTCCGGAGATTTTGAGGGTGACAGTTCCTAGGTGGTTGGCAGGGGTAACTACAACCCACAGTACTAGTGAGAGTCTGGAGATTTTGAGGGAAACAGTTCCTAGGCAGTTGCCAGGGGTAACTACAACCCACAGTACTGGTGAGAGTCCAGAGAAATGAGGGAAACAGTTCCTAGGCGGTTTGCCAGGGGTAACTACATTTACAGGCACACAGTGATATATGTAAACAGTCAAAAGTACCTGTGGCAAGGTTGAGTCCGGGGCCAGAGAGAGATTTTAGAAATCTGAGTGCAGTGATGCTGCAGTGGCTGCGTCTCAGTATACAGGTTAGGATGAGCAGAAGACCTGGAGATCACACCAGAGCCATGCCTGGGAGCACGACTTTACCGGGGTCCGAAAGATAGCTGACTGGAACTGGTGAGTGGATAGTAGAATAGTCCAGGGAAAAGCAGGATCTGTGCACGGGGAATTCAATAGAGAATAGTCAGGAACCGAATCAGGTCTGGCACATGGGATATCAGCACAGAAGAAGAGTCAAAGCAGAGCCGAGTTGATGCAGAGGGAAATCCAATGAAGAGTAGACAGGAACGGAATCGATCTGGTACACAGGGATACAACTAGCCGGCAAGAAACAACAGGAACAGGTAAAAGGGAAAAAACAAGGGAGCAGAACACTATGGTAAACGTATTACCGGCAATCCTGCAGAGGATTAGCCGGCTATTTAAGGAGAGCAGAACCAATAGGCTGCAAGTAATAATGAGGAAGCCAGGTGAGTGGACTAAGAGAAACAGGCTGGCCAGGTGAGGCACTACATAGGAAATGACAGCATGAATGAGGGCAGATTCTGACAGAGAACAGACCTAACTGACCCAATCTAAGATCTATCTATTATGTCATATTTGATATCTTTTAGTCCAGTGAAAAGTCTAATTGTGTGTGGGAGTGAGTTCCAGATGGGAGGATCAGCTCAAAGTCTTTGATGTCGTGTCAGAAGAGGTAACCTGTGGGGAGGAGCAGTGGCAGTTGTTAGCAGAGCGGAGAGTGGGCGGGATTGAATGTGGATAGAATTGATGTTGCAGATCTAGGGGGGAGCAGAGTGACTTAGGGCTTTATAGATGAGGGTGCAGAATTTGAACTGGATTCTGTAGTGGACGCGGAGTCAGTGTAGATGGGTGATGGCATCGAGGATGGATTGAAGTGGAGAGAGACTGGTGGATTTTGCAATAGTTGAGATGAGAGATAACAAGATATTCTATGACAGTTCTGGTTGCATCAAGGGGTAGAAATGATCTGATACTGGATAAATTACAAAGGTGAAAGTGGTAAAATTGGGAGCGGGAGTGGATGTGGGCAGGGAAGTCAAGGACAATGCCCAGGCCACTGCTTGAGGAACAGGGGAGAGGATAGTGTTGATAACGGATAGGGAAAGGAAAGGAGATTGCAGATCCTGGATCAGAGAAGACAACAAGTTCAGATTTAGACATGTTGGGCCTGATTAATTAAGGAAAGTCAAGCAGAAACAAATAGTAACTTGGCACCTTGGCCAAACCATGTTGCTTTGGAGGGGGAGGCAGATTTATAGTTGGGAAAGGGAATATTCTAGATCAACTTTAAATTTCAGTGTACAAATAAAGCTATTAAGTATTTGTGTGCTACATCAACAAACAGCCAGTATTTTCTTTATGTACAAAATAATAAAGTCATTTGCACCCCTTGCTTTGTAACACGGTTTTGTCCAGGAGAAAACGTACTCATTTTTTGCTTAATGAATCAGCCCATTGAGTTTGAGAAAGCGTTGGGTCATCCAGGAGGAGATGGCAGAAACACAACTGGAGACATTAGAGAGGAAGAAGAGCTCAAGGGAGGGGAAGTAAATTTGTGTGTCTTCAGCGTAGAAGTGGTATTAGAGGCTAAAAGAGCTGATGTTGTCACAGAGGGAGAGAGTGTATAGGGAGGACCGAGAACGAACCCTTTCTATAAATCAAAAGCACACAGTATATAGGACTCACACAGGTCTAATCCATCACTGTCCTATATGACATTGGATCACTTACTTCTTTAATTGGTTAAATATGTTCCTTACTTTTCCACTCCCTGCATAAACTTTAAGACATTTCATTTTCCCTCCAGACTAGTCTCCATGGGGTTGATAAAGTGCAATTTATCATGTGATTTTAAAACCACCATCAATCAGATGTTGTTTTCAAAGACAAACCACTTTATTTATTAATCTGTAGTTTTAATTAAAACGCATAATATGGGTGGCGATTTTAAAAGATGCAAACCTCATTTTTGAACAAATTGCATGAGGTTTATAGCAACCTGCCTGTTTGCATCCCATAGACCTGGTGCAAGTTAACATATTGATGCGGGGGATTGTCATATAAATGCTCTGGATTCATCTGTATACTATTTTTAATGTTTGTGTATAAACGTATATTTGAGGCTTCTTTGTGGTGCTATATAAAGAAGTAAATGATGATGATGATGATGATGATAAACTGCACAAAAGGAGACACTTTAAATTGGAATTGGAAAAACTGCACTTTGATAAATATCAGCCCCCTCCTGGTTCACCTCTTTATCCTCTACTTGCCCTTCATGCTACCTGTATCTTCGAGCCACTGATACCTGCACCAGAAGTGTTATGATCTGTTCCTCTATAAACAAAAGCTCTTATCTATTCACCTGTACCCTGGTGTATAGATCACTCACAAATAAAAATGGTCTATTTTGTTAAACTGTACGTACTCTACCATTCACTACCACTTAATGCCTGACAACCTCTACAGCTATTCTTTATTTCTTGCATCTTTCAACAAAATTTTCACAGGCATTTTTTCAGTATTTCCCATAAACTATACATTACAATTAAGCTTAATTCTCTTTTGCCTCCCTATGACTCCAAGTGGCTTTATAATTTACAATAAGAACCTCAATTCACAGAAATGCACATTTGCCTCTTTGTCACAATGTATTGACGTTTGTTGTAAGTCACCAAGTATAGCAGATTGCACTAAAATACAATTATTGTTGCAAATATGAAGCAAAGTTCAGCATTTATTATGGCTGACGTTTAGGTAGTTAGTGCCCATGTTCAAATTGGGACACAAACTGGAGGTTCTGCCAGAAAAAACATATTAGTATCAGCTGTAAAAGACAACTACCTTTCCCATGCAGTAGAAGCTAAAACTACAGAATAACTATATTGGACTTAGTTTTATTTAATATATCATCATCATCATCACCATTTATTTATATAGCGCCACTAATTCCACAGCGCTGTACAGAGAACTCACTCACATCAGTCCCTGCCCCATTGGAGCTTACAGTCTAAATTCCCTAACATACACACAGAGACTAGGGTCAATTTGATAGCAGCCAATTAACCTACCAGTATGTTTTTGGAATGTGGGAGGAAACCGGAGCACCCGGAGGAAACCCACGCAAACTCCACACAGATAAGGCCATGGTTGGGAATTGAACTCATGACCCCAGTGCTGTGAGGCAGAAGTGCTAACCACTTAGCCACTGTGCTGTCCCATATATGATGTGCAAACAAACATGAATATTAGAATGGGCAATTTTCAACAGCTCAGACAGGCATTAAAGCTGACCATCTTTCACGTAAAAGTACCAAATCGGACACTTTTAAAAATATTTTGAGTAAGTATTGTTGCAGGTATGTACCATGTGGCAACTAGAGCTCCAGATCAGTGTTTCCCAAACTCAGTGCTCAGGTACCCCTAACAGTGCATGCTTTGCATATCTCCTTGATGGAGCACAAGTGTATTCATTACTGACTGACACATTATAATTATACCACCTGTGGATCTGTTACAATGTGTCAGTCAGTAATGAATACACCTGTGCTCCAGCCAGGGCCGGTGCTAGGGTTTTCGACACCCTAGGCACCGGCCCCGCCGCCCCCCCCCGACGAACACAATAAATAAATAAATAAATGATTAGATTTTATTTACCTGGTCTGTAGATGCAGGGGGGCTCTTCAAACCTCTTTTCTTTTCTTCACTGCTCTTCTCTTCTTTTCTTTTCTTTTCTTTCCTATGGCTGCTCCTCGCCTTCTTCACACAGGAGGCGGAGCGATGCATGCTGGGAGAGGAGGGGGGCATCTGGAAAGAACTTTATTCACACTGTCTGTCACTGACAGACAGTGTGATAATACAGCAGGCGCCGCCGGGTAAAGACCTGTCACCTGATCACTGATGTCAGTGATCAGGTGTGCGATGCGCCGGGCAGCCCGGGTGCATCTGAATTAATAGACAGTGGCGGCGGATGTTGAAAAAACAGCGGCGGCACGTGATACAGGAAAAGAAGAAAGGATTTTACTTGTTAAAAGTAAAGGGTACAGAGAGGTCAATACTTAAATGTAATATAACAAAATAAGTGACTGAGGCTATAAAAGGCAAAAGGTGAAAAAGTAATTGATAAAGAAAACAAGTTTTTCACCCCACCCTAAATATTATTAAATATATAAATAGTAAAAAAATGATATTTTCCACTGAAATATGATCTAGGGACATAGATTGGAGGAATGAAAAAAAGGTTTATTAAATATGTTCTTTTCATCTGTGTTTACAAAGGAGGAGGAAGCAATACTAGGAAACATGTTGTACCGCAATAACTCATGCACACCATTAGATATTATTGGTTTAGCTCAGGAGAAAGTATATTTATGACTAAACAGATTAAGA
Organism: Mixophyes fleayi; assembly: GCF_038048845.1. Classification (NCBI taxonomy): domain Eukaryota; kingdom Metazoa; phylum Chordata; class Amphibia; order Anura; family Limnodynastidae; genus Mixophyes; species Mixophyes fleayi. The sequence continues at coordinate 383,125,342 of NC_134402.1, read as the reverse complement.
TGGATAAAGCATTTGGCCCAGACTGTATCCATCCATGTGTGCTGAAGGAAATACTTAAGGATCTAAATTTGTGCAGCTTGGAGCGGAGAAGGGAGAATGGGCTATCATAGAAGGCTTGTACCAAGTTGCAGAAGGAAAACACTCTACACATAGTTATTGGAAGAAGAGGACAGCATTTATACTGGAGGGAGCCATTCTAAAGGACATTTATTGAAAGGGTTGTGGAGATAGATGGATTAGCCTTCCAACAGAGGTGGCAGATACTAATGTAAAGGAAATTAAATATGCTAGGTATAGACATAAGGGCAATCATAAATCTGTAAAAAAAAAGAAAGAAAAAATCAAAGATAACTTTTATACCAATAGGGTCTGAGGTTTTTAGGAATAAAAATGGGCAGACCAGATGGGCTGTCTGTTCTTATCTGTTGTCAAATACAATGCTTCTGTGTTCACTTATTTCTTATATTTATGGACTCCTATATAATGGGATCAGTGCAACGATGGTGGCAGAAGGTAGATGTGGGCCTAGTATTCACAAAGGGAGCACCAGGAGCACCAGGAAATTACAATTACTCGTGTTAGCCTGTTATAAGTGGTAGGTGCAATATGTGAATGAATGCTAAAAGATAACATTCAAACATATATTAATGTAAATAAAGTAATAATAGCGAGCCAACAGTGTTGTATTAAGGGACCAAACACTCGAAACTAATCTCATCTGTTTTTATTGTATATTTATATAGTGGCAATCATATTATGCAGAGCTATACAGAGAATCTGTAAGCATTCACAGAAGTGCCTGCCCCAGTGGGGCTTACAGTCTAATTTCCCTACCACATACATCATTTTGTCAGTTGCCAATTAACCTACCAGTATGTTTTTGGATTGTGGGAGGAAAACACAGTACTCAGCGCAAACCCATACAAACACGGGGAGAACATACAGTACAAATTGAAATACCAGCATTTACATTGTCCGCATTTTCATGTCGTTAGGATAAGTGTTGCTATTTTTTTCCATCGGAAATATCACTATCACCGAATGAAATGATCAACCACCCATGTCGTCACTGTGTGCCCACCCATAAACAAACCACCTTCATGTCAAATGGTGTCTGGACGGACAATAAACAAAATACACCAGCAAAGGGTCAATGGATAAAAGGTAGGGGTGGAGAGGGGGGGCAGGGTCGGACTGACCCGCCGGGTGCCGGGGTATTCCTCAGTGGGCCCCAAAGCCTGGTGGCTCCCCTCTTTGTTGGAGGGGGGATAGGGTACTTTAAAAAAAATAGAAAATAAAAAATAAAATAATAATAATACTCACATGATCGCAGCGCTGGCGCCCCTCCTCCCTTATCACGTCACGCCCGGCATTCAGTGAGGAGCGGCGCAGAGAGGAGCAAGGAAGAAAGAAGACAGAAGAGAAGAAGAGCAGAGAAGAAAGAAGCCAATAAGAAGGTAAGAAAATGAATGGAGGCATGGGAAGGAAAGCAGGATGGTGCATAGTGATGAAAGGAGGGGGGAAAGCAGGATGGTGCATAGTGATGAAAGGAGGGGGGAAAGCAGGATGGCAAATAGTGATGAAAGGGGGAGTGGAAGCAGCATGACACAGAGTGATGAAAGAGGGGGGGAAACAGCATGACACAGAGTGATGAAAAGGGGGGGGCAGCATGACACAGAGTGATGAAAAGGGGGGGCAGCATGACACAGAGTGATGAACGGGGGAGCAACATGGCACAGAGTGATGAAAGGGGGGAGCAGCATGGCACAGAGTGAAAGGGGGAGCAGAAAGGCACAGTGTGATGAAGGGGGGGGGGCAGGACGGCACGGGTTGTGGAAGGGGGAAGCAAAAGCAGCATGGCACAGAGTGATGAAAGGGGGGGGAGCAGCATGATGTGCTCTATCTAAAATGTGCTAGCATATGTTAAAAAGAAGAACGCCAACTCCCTTAAATTGGAAAAAAGCAAAGAGAAATAAATATTAACAGCTTTAATTGCAACACTGATAATTGGGGATAAAAAGAACGTATTAGAGCCAGAATTAATGTTTAAAAATAATAAATTGGAGTTTATTAAAACATGTAATTTACAACGTACATAGAAAAAATGATCACATAATCTGCATTAGTAAATTCATATATCATGATACATTAACCTATCATGATACATTAACCTATTATTGTAAATATTACACAGACTAATAAAAATGAGCAGATAACCTGTCGGCCTACCCCCAGGCCCTAATAGCGGCCAGCCCGCCACTGATGACAGGTAGATAGATGGCTCTAGGGTGTATTGGTATGCTTGTATTGGTACTAGTCCTCCACTTGTATAATAGAAATGAAAGCAATATAGGATGGGGGAAAAAAAATCAGATTTATAAAATATATCAAGGTGAACTCTAATAAAAGCAATATTTTGTATACTGCCCTGGTGGACTAAACTCCATTTGGTCCACTTGGGTTTTAGATAGGTTGGACACATTTCACATTGACAAATGCTGTCTCAAAATGCACCATTAGAGCCACAGGCACTGGGGCAGTTATATATTAGATATTTTGTCTCCCACATTTATTGTTTGGATCTGATTAATTAGCTTGGAATTTAACATTTACCATAATAACACAATGCATTTGTAAGAGATGATTGGCACCATCAAATGGCAATGGAGATCCAATCCTGGCATTCATGATGGATGATAGTAGAGAAGCACTTACTGCAGTGAGAAGAATATGGTTCTTCTGCTTCCCCAGCTGACGTCTAGGGTTAAAATTTCACAGAGTGATTAGAAATAATATACAGAATTTGTGATTTTCTGTAGTCTCTATCAAAATAACAAACTAATTTCAGTATAGCTACCCCAGTGCTATATTTGTTCCCATGAATAAATGTTTTGAAGAGATCCTTCAAATGTAATCACTAATAACAGGGTTTTTACTCTACAGTAAATTACTGACTGTCCTCGTGGATCGTGAGACAGTGGACAAGTTAAATTACTGTTATCAGCGGAGACAATCTTACACCCTACATGCTATAATTGTGCGCCTTCACTTAACATCTGTCCTGCACAATAAATATGGATAAGATCAAATCAAGCTAATAATGAATAAGCTTGGCATGTATGAGCACTCTGTGCTTCATTCTCTGAGCTATGTATAGGCATAAAGAGGAAGTCTAATTATTAATAGAGATGAGCGGGCTCGGATTTTGCTAATCCGAGCCCACCCGAACAGTGCGGATCCGACGGGATCCGAGCACTGTTCGGGTACTTCCGGCCGCCCAAGGACTCGAAAATGAGTCTATGACATCCAAGTCTTTCTGATCTTGTGCTCTGTCCTGCTGATTAGTTTATTAGTCAAGTGGTGCTTTGTCCTGCTGAGTCCAATAGTACTTTGTCCAGTGCTCTGTCCTGCTGATTACTTTAGTCAAGTGGTGCTCTGTCCTGCTGAGTCCAGTAGTACTTTGTCCAGTGCTCTGTCCTGCTGATTCCAGTGGTGTTTTGGCCAGTGTCTGTCCTGCTGAGTCCAGTGGTGCTTTTGTCCTGTATTTTTTTCTGCTAAGTCCATAGTAATTTGATAATTATCCAAAAATCTTAAAAAAATGAAAAAAAAAATCAAAAAAAGATAAATAAAAAAAATTATAAAAAATATTATAGAGCAATATATTATTGCAGTCTCAAAAAATAGCTACTGCAATCTAGATTACTACGTTCACTGTTTCTGCAGTCCCAAAAAATAGGAACTGCAATCTATATTACTACGTTCACTGTTTCTGCAGTCCCAAAAAATAGGAACTGCAATCTATATTACTACGTTCACTGTTTAAGCAGTCCAAAAAATAGGAACTGCAATCTATATTACTACGTTCACTGTTTAAGCAGTCCCAAAAAATAGGAACTGCAATCAATATTACTACGTTCACTGTTTCTGTAGTCCCAAAAAATAGGAACTGCAATCAATATTACTACGTTCACTGTTTCTGCAGTCCAAAAAAATAGGAACTGCAATCAATATTACTACGTTCACTGTTTCTGCAGTCCCAAAAAATAGGAACTGCAATCTATATTACTACGTTCACTGTTTCAGCAGCCCAAAAAATAGGAACTGCAATCTATATTACTACGTTTACTGTTTCTGCAGTCCCAAAAAATAGGAACTGCAATCTATATTACTACGTTTACTGTTTCTGCAGTCCAAAAAAATAGGAACTGCAATCTATATTACTACGTTCACTGTTTCTGCAGTCCAAAAAATAGGAACTGCAATCAATATTACTACGTTCACTGTTTCAGCAGTCCTAAAGTGTGTGTGGTTTAGGGGTACGCTCTCTTGTGCTGCATATAATGGAGTACAAAAATTTGGAGGATAAAGTAGGGAAAGATCAAGACCCATTTCTTCCTAATGCTGAAGCTGCTGCCACTAGTCATGACATAGACGATGAAATGCCATCAACGTCGTCTGGCAAGGGCGATGCCCAATCTCTTAGTAGAGGGCATGTAAAATCCAAAAACCCAAAGTTCACTAAAATTAGCAAAAAAAGAAAATTGAAAATATCTGAGGAGAAACGTAAACTTGCCAATATGCCATTTACGACACGGAGTGGCAAGGAACGGCTTAGGCCCTGGCCCGTGTTCAGGACTAGTGGTTCAGCTTCACCCTAGGATCTAAGCCCTCCTCCTCCCCCCCCCTCAAAAAAATTTAAAAGAGTTATGCTGTCAGCAACAACACAGCAAACAACTCTGCCTTCTAAACAGATGACATCACAAATCCCCAAGGCGAGTTCAAGGGGGTTGGTGGTTGCGAAGCCTGACCTTCCCATCACTGTACGGGAAAAGGTGGCTCCTTTCACCATTTGCAGCACGCCCTCTGCATATGCTGGAAGGATCACCCACAGTGTAGATCCAGATTTGGATAATTAAGGTGTCAATGTTGTACACCGGGAGGAGGCTATTGATGTAGCTGGCGCTGAGGAGGAACTTGACGAGGAGGATGCTGATGTGGTTATTTTAAATTAGGCACCAGGGGGGGAAAAAGTTGATGTCCATGGGATGAAAAAGCCTATCATCATGCCTAGTCAGAAGACCAAGAAATGCACATATTCGGTCTGGAGTTATTTTTAACCCAATCCGGACAACAAATGTATGGCCATATGTAGCTTATGTAAAGCTCAAATAAGCAGGGGTAAGGATCTTGGCCACCTAGGGACATCCTCCCTTATACGTCACCTGAATAACCTTCATAGTTCAGTGATTAGTTCAGGAACTGGGGCTAGGACCGTCAGTAGTCCAGGGACACCTAAATCCCTTGGTCCTGTTGGATACACACCATCAACACCCTCCTCGCCAACTTCCTCCACAATCTCCATCAGATTTAGTCCTGCAGGCCATGTCACCAGCCAGACTGAGTCCTCTTCAATCCGGGATTCATCCGAGGAATCCTGCAGCGGTACGCTTACTACTGCCGCTGCTGCTGTTGCTGCTGGTAAACGCTACGTCTTTCACCAAACAGTTGACCGTCCAACAGTCGTTTTCCATGAGCACCAAGTACGACAGTAGTCACCCTATTGCAAAGCGGATAACTGCGGCTGTAACTGCAATGTTGGTGTTAGACATCTGCCATCATTGGAGTTGGATTTAGACGGTTGATGGAGGTAATGTGTCCCCGGTACCAAATCCCGTCGAGATTCCACTTCACTAGGCAGGCGATACCAAAGATGTACAGAGAAGTACGAACAAGTGTCCTCAGTGCTCTGAAAAATGCGGTTGTACCCACTGTCCACTTAACCACGGACATGTGGACAAGTGGTTCAGGGCAAACTAAGGACTATATGACTGTGACAGCCCACTGGGTAGATGCATCGTCTTCCGCAGCAACAGCAGCAGCTGCATCAGTAGCAGCATCTTCACAACGGCTGCTCGTGCCAAGGCAGGCAACATTGTGTATCACAGGTTTTAATAAGAGGCACAACGCTGACAACCTCTTAGAGAAACTGAGAGAAATCATCTCACAGTGGCTTATTCCACTTAGACTCTCCTGGGGATTTGTGGTGTCAGACAACGCCAGTAACATTGTGCGGGCATTACATATGGGCAATTTCCAGCACGTCCCATGTTTTGCCCACACCGTTAATTTGGTGGTGCAGCATTACCTGAAGAGTGACAGGGGTGTGCAGGAGATGCTTGCGGTGGCCGGCAAAATTGCTGGACACTTTCGGCATTCTGCCAATGCCTACCGCAGACTCAAGCAATATCAAAAAAGTCTGAACCTGCCCTGCCATCGCCTCAAACAAGAGGTTGTGACGCGCTGGAATTCCACCCTCTATATGCTGCAGAGGATGGAGGAGCAGCATAAGGCCATTCAAGCCTACACAGCCACCTACGGCATAGGAAAAGGAGTGGGGATGCGCCTGAGTCAAGCGCACTGGAGACTGATTTCCGTGTTGTGCAAGGTTCTGCAGCCGTTTGAACTTGCCACACGAGAAATCAGTTCCGACGCTGATTCCCCTGATCAGGCTGTTGCAGAAGCAGCTGGAGAAAGTGAGGGAGGAGCTGGTAAACCATTGCGATTCAACATGTAGCTCTTGTGGATGAAGCCCTTCGTACGCTTTACCAGGATCCAAGGGTGGTCACTCTTTTAAAGTCAGAGGAATACATTCTGGCCACCGTGCTGGATCCTCGGTTTAAAGCGTATGTTGTGTCTCTGTTTCCGGCGGACACAAGTCTACAGCGGTGCAAAGACCTGCTGGTCAGGAGATTGTCCTCTGAAGAGGACCGTGACATGTCAACAGCTCCTCCTTCATTTTCTTCAACACCTGTGGCTGCAAGGAAAAAGCTCAGTTTTCCTAAAAGACCCGCTGGCACAGATGCTGAGAACATCTGGTCCGGACTGAAGGACCTGCCAACCATTGCAGACATGTCTACTGCAGCTGCATTGGATGCTGTCACAATTGAAAAAATGGTGGAGGATTACTTTGCTGACACCATCCAAGTATACATGTCAGACAGTCCATATTGTTACTGGCAGGAAAAAAAGCCAGTTTGGAAGCCCCTGTACAAACTGGCTCTATTTTACCTCAGTTGTCCCCCCTCCAGTGTGTACTCGGAAAGAGTTTTTAGGGCAGCGGGGAACCTGGTCAGTGAGCGGCGAAGGAGGTTGCTTCCGCAAAACGTAGAAAAAATGATGTTCATAAAAATTAATTATCAATTCCTCAATCAAGTACAGCACTGGCCTCCAGATACTACAGAGGGACCTGTGGTTGTGGAGTCCAGCGGGGACGTATTGATAATGTGTGAGGATGAGGAAGTACACACTGAAGGGGGCCAGGAATCTGAGGATGAGGACGACATCTTGCCTCAGTAGAGCCAGTTTAGTTTTTACAGGGAGAGATGAATAGCTTTTTTTGTGTGGGGGTCCAAACAAACCAATCATTTCAGCCACAGTAGTTTGGTAGGCCCTGTCGCTGAAATGATTGGTTTGTTAAAGTGTGCATGTCCTATTTCAACAACATAAGGGTGGGTGGGAGGGCCCAAGGACAATTCCATCTTGCACCTTTTTTTTTTCTTTGCCAGCTCGTTTTGTGGGGGTCCAAACAAACCACATTTCAGCCACAGTTTGGTAGGCCCTTTTGCTGAAATGATTGGTTTGTTAAAGTGTGCATGTTCTATTTCAACAACATCAGGGTGGGTGGGAGGGCCCAAGGACAATTCCATCTTGCAACTCTTTTTTTGGCATTATGTGCTCTTTGGGGCCTAGTTCTATCTCCATCAGAGATATTCCTGCAGGCCATGTCACCGGCACAGCTATGTTGGTGTTAGACGTGCGTCCGGTGTCCGCCATCTGTGCAGTGGAATTTAGACTAGTTGAAGGAGGTATTGTGGCCCCGGTACCAAATTGGGTACTGGAGCCACTCCACCATGCAGTCCAGATAGCTGTGTATCAGATATTAA